>NW_023046543.1:0-50414 GCF_011762505.2 Arvicanthis niloticus
TCCTTTCTGTCCCTCTCCTCTCTATGGAAGCCTTCTGTCTTCTCCTTTCTCTGGATGCCCCTTTGTTCTCTCCTCTCTGGATTCCTTTCTTCCCTCTACTATCTAGATGCCCTTCGGTCTTCTCCTCACTCTGGATGCCTTCTTTCCTCTCCTATCTCTGGATTGCCATTCTGTCTTCTCCTCTCTTCTATGCCCGTCTGTTTTCTCATCCCTAGGATTCCCTTCTGTCTTCTCCTATCTCTGGATGTCCTTCTGGTCTTTCCTCTCTCTGGATGCCCTCTTTTCTCTCCTCTCTGGAGATGCCTCCTGTCTTCTAGTATTTCTGTATGCCCTTCTGCTCTCTCCTCTCTCTTGATGCCCTTCTGTTCTCTCCTCTCTCGGATGCCCTTCTGTTCTTTCCTCTCTCTGGATCCTTACTGTCTTCTCCTCTCTCTGAATTCCCTTCTGTTGTCTCCTCTCTCTAAATGCCCTTCTGTTCTCATCTCTATTAGATGTTCTTCTGTCTTCTCCTCCGTCTGTATGGCCTTCTCTACTCTTTTCTCTGGATGTCCTTCTGTTCTCTCTTCTCTCTAGATGCCCTTCGGTCTCTCTTCTCTCTGGATGCGTTCTATCCTCTCCTCATCCTCGATGCTCTTCTGTCTCTCCTCTCTGCAAATGCCCTTCTTTTCTCTTCACTCGCTGGATTCACTCTGTCTTCTCTTTCTCTGGATGCCCTTCTGTTCTCTCCTCCTCTCTAGATGCCCTTATGACCTCTCCTCTATCTAGATACCTTCTGTCTTCTCCTCTCTCTGTAGGCTTTATATCTTGCTGTGGATGCCCTTCTGACCTCTCCTCTCTCTGGATGCCCTTCTTTTCTCTCTTCTCTCTGGAGGCCATTCTGTCAACTCCTCTCTTTGGAAGCCCTTCTGTCCTCTCCTCTCTCTGGATGCCCTTCTGTTCTCTCCTCTCTCTGGATTCTCTTTTTGTCTTCTCCTCTAGCTTGATACTGTTCTCATCTCTTCTCTCTCTGGATGCCCTTCTGTTCTGTATTCTCTCTGCATGCCTCTATGTTCTCTCATTTCTCTGGATGCCCTTATGTACTGTACTCTCTCTGGATGCCCTTCTATCTTCTCCTCTCTCTGGATGCCCTTCTGTCTTCTCTTCTCCTCTGGAATTCATTTCTGTTCTCCCTGATCTGTGAATGTGTTTCTGTCTCCTCCTCTCGCGACGCCCTTCTGTTCTCTCCTCTCTCTGCATGCCCTTCTGACTTTCCTTCTCCATGGATGCCCTTCTGTCTTCTCCTCTCACTGGATGGCTTACTGTTCTACTTCTCTCTGGATCCCTTCTTTCCTCTCCTCTCTCTTGATGCACTTCTTCAGTCTCCTCTCTCTGGATGCCCTACTTATACACCTCTCTCTGGATGCCCTTCTGTCCTCTCCTCTCTCTGGATGCCCTTCTGTTCTCTCCTCTCTCTGCATTCCTTTTTGCCTTCCCTGTCACGGATGCCCTTCTCTTCTCTTCTCTCTCTAGATGCCCTTCTGTCCTCTATTCTCTCTGATTCCTCTCTGTTCATCATCTCTCTGGATGCCCTTCTGTGCTCTTCTCTCTCTGGATGCCCTCTGATCTCTCCTTTCTCTGGATGATTACATTATCTCCTCACTCTACATTCCTTCTGTTTCTCCTCTGTCGAATGCGGACACTTTTCTCCCTCACTCTGGATATCCTGTATTCTCTTCTCTCTCGATTCCTTCTGCTCTCTCCTCTCTCTGGATGCTTCTTGTTCTCTCTTCTCTCTGTATGCGCTTTTGTCTTCTCGTCTCTCTGCATGCTGTTATATCCTTCCTCTCTCTGGATGATACCCTTTTGTTTTCTCCTTTTTCTGGATGCTCTTTCTGTTCTCTCCTCTCTCGGATGCCCTTCTGTCTTCTCTCTCCCTGATGCCATTCTGCTCTCTCCTCACTCTGGATGCCCTTCTGTTCTCTTCTTTTCTGGATGCCCTTCGGTCTCTCCTTGGCTGGATGCCTTCTGTCTTCTCTTTCTCTCTGATGACCTTCTCTCGCTCTCTCTTCTGGATGCCCTTCTGTTCTCTCCTCTCGATGGATTCCCTTCTGTCTTCTCCTCTCTCTGGATGCACTTCTGTCTTCTCCTCTCTCTGGATGCCCTTTTGTCTTCTCCTCCTCCTGATGGCTTCTGTTCTCTCCTCTCTCTGGATGCCCTTTTCCTCTCCTCTCTCTGGATGCCCTTCTGTTCTTCCTCTCTCTGGATTCACTTCTGTCTTCTCCTCTCTCTGGATGCCGTTCTATCCTCTCCTCTCTCTGCATGCCCTTCTGTCTTCTCCTCTCTCCAAATGCCCTTCTGTTATCTTTACTCTCTGGATTTGCTCTGTCTTCTCCTTCTCTGGATGCCCTTCTGTTCTCTCCTATCTCTAGATGCCCTTCTATTCTCTCCTCTATCTAGATGCCCTTTGTCTTCTCCTCTCTCTGTATGGCCTTCTTTACTCTGTTTTGTGGATGCCCTTCTGACCTCTCCTCTCTCTGGATGCCCTGCTTTTCTCTCTTCTGTCTGGAGGCCATTCTGTTAACTCCTCTCTCTGGAAGCCCTTCTATCTTCTCCTGTCTCCCAATGCCCTTTTTTCTTCTCCTCTTTCTGTATATCTTTCTGTTCTCTACTCTCTCTACATGCCCTTCTGTCCTCTATTCTCTCTGGATGCCCTATGTTCTCTCCTATCTCTGGATGTCTTCTGTCTTATCCGCTCTCTGGATAATGTTTTATTCTCTACTCTCCCTGGATGCACTTCTGTCTTCTCTGCGCTCTGGATGCCCCTTCTGTTCTCCCCTCCTTGTAGATGTGTTTCTTTCTTCTCCTCTCTCTGGATGCCCTTCTGTTCTCTCCTCTCTCTGGATGCCCTTCTGTCCTCTTCTCTCCATGGATGCCCTGCTGTCTTCTCCTCTCTCTGGATGGCTTTCTATTCTCTCCTCTCTTAATCCGTTCTATGCTCTCTACTCTGTGGATGCCCTTCTTCACACTCCTCTCGCTGGATGCCCTTCTCTTCTCTCCTCTCCCTAGATGCCCTTCTGTCCTCTATTCTCTCTGGATGCCTCTCTGTTCTCACATTTCTCTGGTTGCCCTTCTGCCCTCTCCTCTCTCTGGATGCTCTTCTGTCCTCTCCTCTCTCTGGATGCCCTTTTGCCTTCTCTGCTCTTTGGATGACCTTCTGTCTTCTCTGCTCTCTGGATGCTCTTCTGTTCTCCCCACTCTTTCGATGTGTTTCTGTCTTCTCCTCTCTTTGGATATCCTTTGTTCTCTCCTCTCTCTGGATGCCCTTCTGTCCTTTCCTCTCTCTGGATGCCCTTCTTCAGTCTCCTCTCTCTGGATGCCCTTCTGTCCTCTCTTCTCTCTGGATGCCCTTCCGTTTTCTCCTCTCTCTGTATTCCCTTTTTGCCTTCTCCTCTCGCTAAATGCCCTTCTCTTCTCTCCTCTCTCTAGATGCCCTTCTGTCCTCTAGTCTCTCTGGATTCCCCTCTGTTCTCTCATCTCTCTGGATGCCTTTCTGTGCTCTTCTCTCTCTAGATGACCTTCTGTCCTCTTCATTCTATGGATGCCCTTCTGTTCTCTCCTGTCTCCAGATGCCCTTCTGTCTTCTCCTCTCTCTGAATGCCCTTTGTTCTTTCTCTCTCAGGATTCCCTACTTACCTCTCCTATCTCTGGATGACCTTCTGACTTCTCCTACCCTCTGGATGCCCTTCTTCCTCTCCTCTCTCTGGATGTCCTTCTGTCTTCTCCTCTATACTTATGCCCTTCTGTTTTCTCATCTTTTTTGGCTTCCCTTCTGTCTTTTGTCTCTGGATGTCCTTCTGGTTTCTCCTCTCTCTGGATGCCCTTCTGATCTCTCCTCACTCCGGATGCCCTTCTGTCTTCTCTTTCTGGATGAACTTCTGCGCTCTCCTTTTTCTGGTTGCCCTTCTATTCTCTCCTCACTTCGGATGCCCTACTGTCTTCTACTCTCTCAGTATGCCTTTTTGCTCTCTCCTCTCTATGGATGCCCTTCTGTTCTCTCCTCTCTCTGGATTCACTTCTGTCTTCTCCTCTCTCTTAATGCCCTTCTGTTCTCTCCTCTCTGCGGATTCCCTTCTGTCTTCTCCTCTCTCTGGAAGCCCTTCTGTTCTCCCTTCTCTGTGGATATGTTTCTTTTCTCTCCTCTCTCTGGATGCCCTTCTGTCTTCTCCAATCTATCTATGCCCTTCTCTTCTCTCATCTCTCTGGCTTCCCTTCTGTCTTCTCCTTTTTCTGGCTGACCTTCTGTTCTCTCCTCTCTCAGGATGCCCTCCTGTCTTCTCCTCTCTCTGGATGCCCTTCTGCTCTCTCCTCTCTCTGGATTCCCTTCTGTTTTCTCCTGTCTCCGGATGTCCTACTGTCATTTCTTCTCTTGGATGCCCTTCTGCTCTCTCCTCACTCTGGATGCCATTCTGTTCTCTCCTCTCACTGGATGCCCTTCTGTTTTCTCCATTCTCTGGATGCACTTCTCCCCTCTCCTCTCCTCTCCTCTCCTCTCCTCTCTATGGATGCTCTTCAGTCTTCTCCTCTCTTTGGATGTCCTTTGTTCTCTCCTCTTTTGGGATTCCCTTCTTCCCTGTCCTCTCTCTGGATGCCCTTCTGACTTCTCCTCCCTCTGGATGCCCTTCTATCCTCTCCTCTCGCTGGATGCCCTTCTGTCTTCTCCTCTCTTTCTATGCCCTTCTGTTTTCTCATCTCTTTGGCTTCCTTTCTGTCCTCTCCTCTCTCTGGACGTCCTTCTGGTCTCTCCTCTCTCTGGATGCTCTTCTGTTCTCTTCTCTTTCCAGATGCCCTTCTGTCTTCTCTTTCTGGATGCCCTTCTGCTCTCTCTTCTCTCTGGATGCCCTTCTGTTCTCTCCTCTGTCCGGATGCCCTACTGTCTTCTCCTCTCTCAAGATGCCCTTCTGCACTCTCCTATCTCTGGATGCCCTTCTGTTCTCTCTTCTCTCTGGATTCCATGCTGTCTTCTCCTCTCTCTTGATGCATTTCTGTTCTCTCCTATTTCTGGATGCCCTTCTATTCTCTCCTCTCTCCGGATGCCCTTCTGTCTTTTCCTTTCTTTGGATGCCCTTCTGCTCTCTCCTCTCTCTGGATGCCCTTCTGTTCTTTCCTCTTTCTGGATTCACTTCTGTCTTCTCCTCTCTCTGGATGCCGTTCTATCCTCTCCTCTCTCTGGATGCCCTTCTGTCTTCTCCTCTCTCTGGATTCGCTCTGTCTTCTCCTTCTCTGGATGCCCTTCTGTTCTCTCCTCTCTCTAGATGCCCTTCTGTTCTCTCCTCTATCTAGATGCCCTTCTGTATTCTCCTCTCTCTGTATGGCCTTCTTTACTCTTTTCTGTGAATGCCTTCTGATCTCTCCTCTCTCTGGATGCCCTTCTTTTCTCTCTTCTCTCTGGAGACCATTCTGTCAACTCCTTTCTCTGCAAGCCCTTCTGTCTTCTCCTATCTCCCAATTCCCTTCTGTCTTCTCCTCTTTCTGGATACCTTTCTTTTTCTCTACTCTCTCTACTTGCCCCTTCTGTCCTCTATTCTCTCTGGATGCCCTATGTTCTCTCCTATCTCTGGATGTTCTTCTGTCTTCTCCGCTCTCTGGATACCATTCAATTCTCTACTCTCCCTGGATGCACTTCTGTCTTCTCTGCGCTCTGGATGCCCTTCTCTTCTCCCCTCCCTGTAGATGTGTTTCTATCTTCTCCTCTCTCTGGATGCCCTTCTGTTCTCTCCTCTCTCTGCATTCCCTTTTTTTTCTTCTCCTCTCGATGGATGCCCTACTCTTCTCTCCTCTCTCTAGATGCCCTTCTGTCCTCTATTCTCTCTGGATGCCTCTCTGTTCTCTCTTCTCTCTGGATGCCCTTCTGTGCTCTCCTCTCTCTGGATGCCATTCTGTCTTCTCTACTCTCTGGATGCCCTTATGTGCTCCCCTCTATGTGCATGTGTTTTTGTCTTCTCCTCTCTCGATGCCCTTCTCTTCTCACCTCTCTCTGGATGCCCTTCTGACCTCACCTCTCCATGGATGTCCTTCTGTCTTCTCCTCTCTCTGGATGGCTTTCTTTTCTCTCCTCTTTCTGGATCCCTTTTGTCCTCTCCTCTCTCTGGTTTCCCTTCTTCATTCTCCTCTCTCTGGATATCCTTCTGTCTTTTCCTCTCTCTGGATTCTGTTCTGTTCTCTCCTCTCTCTGTATTCCCTTCTGTCTTCTCCTCTCTCTGAGTGCCCTTCTGTTCTCTCCTCTCTATGGATTCCCTTCTGTCTTCTCATCTCTCTCTGGATGTCATTCTCTTTTCTCCTCTCTTCCAATCCCCTTCTGTCTTCTCCTCTCTCTGTATTCCCTATAATTCTCTCCTCACTCTAGATTCCCTTCTGTCTTCTTTTCCCTCTGAATGCCCTTCTGTTGTCACCTCTTTCTGGATGCCCTTCTGTTCTCTCATCTATTTAGATGCCCTTCTGTTTTCTCCTGTCTCTGTATGGCCTTCTGTACTCTTTTCTGTGGATGCACTACTTTCTTCTCCTCTCTCTAGATGCCCTCTGCCCTCTCTTCTCTCTAGAGACCATTCTGTACTCTCCTCTCTCTGGATGCCCTTCTGTCTTCTCCTATCTCCCGATGCCCATCTGTCTTCACCTCTTTCTGGATACCCTTCTGTTCTCTGCTCACTCTAGATGCACTTCTGTCCTCTCCTCTCTCTGGATGCCCTTCTGTTCTCTTCTCTCCTTGATGGCCTTCTGTCCTCTCCTCTCTCAGGATGCCCGTCTGTCCTCTTCTCCATCTGGATGGCTTCTCTCTTCTCCTCTTTCCAGATGCGCTTCTGTGCTCTCCTCTCTCTGGAAGCCTTTCTGTTCTCTGCTCCATCTGGATGCGCTTCTGTACTCTCCTCTCTCTGCATGCCCTTCTGTCATCTTCTCTCTCTGGATGCCCTTCCCTTCTCTCCTCTCTATGGATGCCCTTTTCTTCTCTCCTCTCTCTACATGCCCTTCTGTCCTCTCATCTCCCTGGATGCCCTTCTGTCTTCTATTCTCTCTGGATGTCTTTCTGTCCTCTCATCGCTCTGGATGCCCTTATGTTCTCTCTTCTCTCTGGATGCCCTTCTGTCTTCTCCTATCTCCCGATGCCCATCTATCTTCACCTCTTTCTGGATACCCTTCTGTTCTCTGCTCTCTCTAGATGCACTTCTGTCCTCTCCTCTCTGGATGCCCTTCTGTTCTCTTCTCTCCTTGATGGCCTTCTGTCCTCTCCTCTCTCAGGATGCCCGTCTGTCCTCTTCTCCATCTGGATGGCTTCTCTCTTCTCCTCTTTCCAGATGCGCTTCTGTGCTCTCCTCTCTCTGGAAGCCCTTCTGTTCTCTGCTTCATCTGGATGCTCTTCTGTACTCTCCTCTCTCTGCATGCCGTTCTGTCATCTTCTCTCTCTAGATGCCCTTCCCTTCTCTCCTCTCTATGGATGCCCTTTTCTTCTCTCCTCTCTCTACATGCCCTTCTGTCCTCTCATCTCCCTGGATGCCCTTCTGTCCTCTATTCTCTCTGGATGTCTTTCTGTCCTCTCATCGCTCTGGATGCCCTTATGTTCTCTCTTCTCTCTGGATGCCCTTTTGTCTTCTCCGCTCTTTGGATTCCCCTCAGTTCTCTTCTCTTTGTGGATGTGATTCTGTATTCTCCTCTCTCTGGATGCCATTCTGAACTCTCCACTCCATGGATGTTCTTCTGATCTCTCCTCTCTCTGGATGTCCTTCTGTTCTCTCCTCTCTCTAGATGCCCTTCTGTCTTTTCCTTTCTCTGGATGGCTTACTGTTCTCTCCTCTCACTGGATCCTTTCTGTCCTCTTCTCTCTCTGGGTGCTCTTTTTCACTCTCCTCTCTCTGCATGCCCTTCTGTCCTCTCCTCTCTCTGTATGCCCTTCTGCCCTTCTGTTCTCTCCTCTCTCTGGATTCCCTTATTGTCTTTTCCTCTTTCTGGATGCCCTTCACTTCTCTCCTCTCTCTAGATGCTCTTCTGTCCTCAATTCTCACTGTATGTCTTTCTGTTCTCTTGATTCTCTGGATGCCCTTCTGTGCTCTCCTGTCTCTGGATGACCTTCTGTCCTCTCCTCTCTCTACATTCCCGTCTGTCGTCTTCTCTCACTGGATGCCCTTCTCTTCTCTCCTTTATCAGGATGCCATTTGGTTCTCTTCTCTCTCTACATGCCCTTCTGTCCTCTCATCTCTCTTGATGCCCTTATGTTCTCTCCTCTCTCTGGATGCCCTTCTGAGCCCTCCTTTCCATGGATTCCCTTCTGATATCTCCTCTCTCTGGATACCTTTATGTCCACTCCTCTCTCTGGATGCCCTTCTGTCTTCTCCTCTATCTGGATGTGCTTCTGTCCTCTCCTCTTTCTGGATACCCTTCGGTTCTCTCCTCTCTCTGGATTCCCTTTTGTCTTCTCCTCTCTCTGGATGCCCTTCTCTTCTGTCCTCTCTCTAGATGCCTTTCTGTCCTCTATTCTCTCTGTATGCCTTTCTGTTCTCTTGCCTCTCTGGAAGCCCTTCTGTTCTCTCTTTTTTCTGGATGCCCTTCTGTTCTCTCATCTATGAAGATGCCCTTCTGTTTTCTCCTTTCTCTGTATGGCCTTCTGTATTCTTTTCTGTGGATGCCCAACTTTCCTCTCCTCTCTCTGGATGCCTTTCTGCCTTCTCCTCTCTCTGGATGCCCTTCTGTTCTCTCCTCTCCATGGATGCCCTTCTGTCTTCTCCTCTCTTTTGATGGCTTTTTATCCTCTGCTCTCTCTGGATGCCCTTCGTCACTCTCCTCTCTATGGATGCCCTTCTGTCCTTTCTTCTCATTGGATGCCCTGCTGTCCTCTTTTCTCTCTGGATGCCCTTCTGTTCTCTCCTCTCTCTAGATGCACTTCTGTCCTCTATTCTCTCTGGATGCCCTTCTGTGCTCTCCACTTTCTGGATGCCCTTCATATCTCTCTTTCTCCGGATGCCCTTCTGTCTTATCCTCTCTCCAGATGCCCTTCAGCTATCTCTTCTCTCTGGATTCCCTTCTGTCTACTCCTCTCTCTGGATGTCCTTTGTTCTATTCTCTCTCAGAATGTCCTTCTTCCCTATCCTCTCTTTTCATGCCCTTCTGTCTTCTCCTCCCTATGGATTCCCTTCTGTACTCTCCTCACCCTTGATGCCCTTCTGTCCTATATTCTCTCTGGATGCCCTTTTTTACTCTCCTCCCTCTGGATTCCCTTCTGTCTTCTCCTCTCTATTGATGACCTTCTGTTCTCTCTTCTTTCTGGATGCCCTTCTGTTCTCTCCTCTCTCCAGATGCCCTTCTGTCTTCTCCTCTTTCTGGGTGCCCATCTGCTCTCTCTTCTCTCTGGATGCCCTTGTGTTCTCTCCTCTCTCTTGATTCCCTTCTGTCTTCTCCTCTCTCTGGATGCTGTTCTATCCTCTCCTCTTTCTGGATGCCCTTCTGTCATCTCCTCTCTCTGAATGCACTTCTGTTCTCTCCTCTCTCTGGATTCGTTATATTTCTTCTCTCTCTCCATGCCCTTCTGTCATCTCCTCCCTCTGGATGACCTTCTGTCTTCTCCTCTATCCCAATGCCCTTCTGTTCTCTCCTCTCTCTCTCTCTCTTGATTTGCTTCTGTCTTCTCATTCTCTGGATGCCCTTCTGTTCTCTCCTCTTTCTTGGTGCTCTTCTGTTCTCTCCTCTATCTAGATGCCTTTCTGTCTTCTCCTCTCTCTAGATGCCCTTCTGTATTCTGCTATCTCTGGATGCCCTTCAGTCCTCTTCTCTCTCTGGATGTCCTTCAGTCTTTTGCTCTCTCTGGATGGGCTTATATTCTCTCCTCTTTCTGAATTCTCTTCTGTTCTATCATCTCTCTGGATGCGCTTCTGTTCTCTGTTCTCTCAGGATGTCATTTTGTCCTCTCCTCTCTCTGGATGCCCTTCTGTCTTTTCCTTTCTCTGGTTGCCCTTCTGTTCTCTACTCTATCTGGATGCCCTTTTGTCCTTTCTTCTCTCAGGATACCCTTCTGTACTATCCTCTCTCTGGATGCACTTCTGTTCTCTCCTCTCTCTGGATTTCCTGTTTGTCCTCTTCTCTCTCTGGATGCCCTTCTGTTCACTCGTCTCTCTGGATTCCCTTCTGTCTTCTCCTCTCTCTGGATGACCCTCTGTTCTCTTCTCTCCCTAAATGCCCTTCTGTCCTTTCCTCTCTCAGGATGCCTGTCTGTCCTCTTCTCCATCTAGATTCCTTCTCTCTTCTCCTCATTCCTCATGACCTTCTGTTCTCTCCTCTCTCTGGAATCCCTTCTGTTCCCTCCTCTATCTAGATACCCTTCTGTATTCTCCTCTTTCTGTATGCCCTTCTTCACTCTTTTCTGTAGATGCTCTTCTGCCTTCTCCTCTCTCTGGATGTCCTTCTGTTTTATCCTATCTCCGGATGCCCTTCTTTCTTCTGCTCTTTCTGAATACCCTTCTATTCTCTGCTCTCTCTACATGCCCTTCTGTCCTCTATTCTCTCTGGATGTCCTCATGTTCTCTACTCTCTCTGGATGTTCTTCTATTCTCTCCTCTCTCTGGATGTCCTTCTGACCTCTTTTCTCAATGGATGTCCTTCTTCACGCTCCTCTCTCTGAATGACCTTCTGTCCTCTCTGTTTCTGGATGCTTTTCTGTCCTCTTCTCTCTCTGGATGCCCTTCTCTCCTCTCTCTGAATTCCCTTTTTGTCTTCTCCTCTATCTAGACACCCTTCTGTCCCCTATTTTCTCTGGATTCCTCTCTGTTCTATCCTCTCTCTGGGTGCCCTTCTGTACTCTCCTCTCTCTGGATGGCCTTCTGTCCTATGTTCTCTCTGGATACCCTTCTGTCTTCTCCTCTCTCCCTATGCCCTTCTGTTCTCTTGTCTTTCCCATGCCCTTCTGTCTTCGCCTCTCTCTGCATGCCAACATTTTTTTCCTCACAATGGATATCTTTCTGTCTTCTCTTCTCTCTAGGTGCCCTTCTATTCTTTTTTCTCACTGGATGCCATTCTGTCCTCTCCTCTCTCTGGATGCCCTTCTGTCTTCTTCTCTCTCTGGATGCCCTTCAGTCCTCTTTCCTCTCTGGATGTCCTTCAGTCTTCTGCTCTCTCTGAATGGGCTTCTGTTCTCTCCTCTTCTGGATTCTCTAATGGTCTCTCATCTCTCTGGATGGGCTTATGTTTTCTCTTCTCTCGGGATGTCCTTATGTCCTCTCCTCTCTCTGGATGCCCTTCTGTCGTCTCCTTTCTATGGATGCCCTTCTGTTCTCTCCTTTCTCTGGATGCCCATTTGTCTTCTCCTCTCTATGAATACCCTTCTGTTCTCTCCCCTCTCAGGACGCACTTCTGTCTTCTCATCTCTCTGGATGCCCTTCTGTTCTCTCCTCTCTGCGGATGACATTCTGTTTTTTTGCTCTCTCTGGATGCCCTTCTGTCTTCTCTTCTCTCTGGATGTCCTTCTGTTCTCTCCTCTCTCTGGATTCTTTTCTGTCTTCTCCTCTCCAGATGCCCTTCTGTCCTTTCCTCTCTTTGGGTGCCCTACTGTCTTCTCCTCTCTCTGTATGCACTTCTGTCTTCTCCTCTCTCCAGATGCCCGTCGCTTCTTTCCTCACTTCTGATGCCCTCTGTCTTCTCCTCTTTCTGGATGGCCTACAATTCTCTCTTCACTCTAGTTTCCCTTCTGTCTTTGCCTCTCTCTGGATGCCCTTCTGTTCTCTCCTCTCACTGGATGCAATTCTGTCCTCTCCTCTCTCTGGATGTCCTTCTGGATTTTCCTCTCTCCGGATGACCATCTGTCCATTTATCTCTCTGGATGTACTTCAGTCTTCTGCTCTCCCTTGATGCCCTTCTGTTCTCTCCTTTTTCTGGATTCTCTTCTGTTCTCTCATCTCCCTGGTTGCTCTTCTGTTCTGTACTCTCCATGGATGCCCTTCTGTCCTCTCCTCTCTCTGGATACCCTTCTGTTCTCTCCTCTCTCTGGATGCCCTTCTGTTCTCTCCACTCTCTGGATGCCCTTCTGTTCTCTCCACTCTCTGGATGCCCTTCTGTTCTCTCCTCTCTCTGGATGCCCTTCTGTTCTTTCCTCTCTCTGGATTCCTTACTGTCTTCTCCTCTCTCTGGATTCCCTTCTGTTGTCTCCTCTCTCTAAATGCCCTTCTGTTCTCATCTCTATCTAGATGTTTTTCTGTCTTCTCCTCAGTCTGTATGTCCTTCTTTACTCTTTTCTCTGGATGCCCTTCTGTTCTCTCTTCTCTCTAGATGCCCTTCGGTCTTCTCTTCTCTCTGGATGCTGTTCTATCCTCTCCTCACCCTGGATGCTCTTCTGTCTTCTCCTCTCTGTAAATGCCCTTCTTTTCTCTTCTCTCGCTGGATTCACTCTGTCTTCTCTTTCTCTGGATGCCCTTCTGTTCTCTCCTCTCTCTAGATGCCCTTCTGACCTCTCCTCTATCTAGATACCCTTCTGTCTTCTCCTCTCTATGTATGGCCTTTTATATTCTTTGCTGTGGATGCCCTTCTGACCTCTCCTCTCTCTGGATGCCCTTCATTTCTCTCTTCTCTCTGGAGGCCATTCTGTCAACTCCTCTCTCTGGAAGCCCTTCTGTCTTCTCCTCTCTCCAAATGCCCTTCTGTTATCTTCTCTTTCTGGATTTGCTCTGTCTTCTCCTTCTCTGGATGCCCTTCTGTTCTCTCCTATCTCTAGATGCCCTTCTGTTCTCTCTTCTATCTAGATGCCCTTTTGTCTTTTCCTCTCTCTGTATGGCCTTCTTTACTCTTTTTTGTGGATGCCCTTCTGACCTCTCCTCACGCTGGATGCCCTGCTTTTCGCTATTCTCTCTGGAGGCCATTCTGTCAACTCCTCTCTTTGGAAGCTCATCTATCTTCTCCTATCTCCAGATGCCCTTTTGTCTTCTCCTCTTTCTGGATATCTTTCTGTTCTCTACACTCTCTACATGCCCTTCTGTCCTCTATTCTCTCTGAATGACCTTATGTTCTCTCCTATCTCTGGATGTTCTTCTGTCTT
The DNA here is from genome assembly GCF_011762505.2 of Arvicanthis niloticus. Classification (NCBI taxonomy): domain Eukaryota; kingdom Metazoa; phylum Chordata; class Mammalia; order Rodentia; family Muridae; genus Arvicanthis; species Arvicanthis niloticus. The sequence goes on from NW_023046543.1 coordinate 13,040, forward strand.
CTCTGCTCTCTGGATACCGTTTTATTATCTACACTCCCTGAATACACTTCTGTCTTCTCTGCGCCCTGGATGTCCTTCTCTTCTCCCCTCCTTGTAGATGTGTTTCTGTCTTCTCCTCTCTCTGGATGCCCTTCTGTTCTCTCCTCTCTCTGGATGCCCTTCTGTCCTCTCCTCTCCATGAATGCCCTGCTGTCTTCTCCTCTCTCTAGATGGCTTTCTGTTCTCTCCTCTCTTGATCACTTCTGTCCTCTCCTCTCTCTGGATGCCCTTCTTCACACTCCTCTCTATGGATGCCCTTCTGTTCTCTTCCCTCTCTGGATGCCCTTCTGTCCTCTCCTCTCTCTGGATGTCCTTCTGTTCTCTCCACTCTCTGGATTCCCTTTTTGTCTTCTCCTCTAGCTGGATACCGTTCTCTTCTCTTCTCTCTCTAGATGCCCTTCTGTCCTCTATTCTCTCTGGATGCCTCTCTGTTCTCTCATCTCTCTGGATGCCCTTCTGTGCTTTCCTCTCGCTGAATGCTCTTCTGTCCTCTCCTCTCTCTGGACTCCCTTCTGTCTTCTCTGCTCTCTGAATTCATTTCTGTTCTCCCTGATCTGTGAATGTGTTTCTGTCTCCTCCTCTCTCGACGCCCTTCTGTTCTCTCCTCTCTCTGGATGCCCTTCTGACCTTTCCTCTCCATGGATGCCCTTCTGTCTTCTCCTCTCACTGGATGGCTTACTGTTCTACCTTCTCTCTGGATCCCTTCTTTGATCTCCTCTCTCTAGATGCCATTCTTCAGTCTCCTCTCTCTGGATGCCCTTCTTTCCTCACCTCTCTCTGGATACCCTTCTGTTCTATCCTCGCTCTGGATGCCCTTCTGTTCTCTCCTCTCTCTTGATGCCCTTGTGTCCTCTTCTTTCTCTGGATGCCCTTCTGTTCTCTCCTCTCTCTGGATTCTCTTCTGTCTTCTCCTCTCTCTGGATGCCCTTCTGTTCTCTTCTCTCTCTGGATACCCTTCTGTCCTCTTCTCTCTCAGCATGCCTGTCTGTCCTCCTCTACATCTAGATTCATTCTCTTTTCTCCTCTTTCCAGATGCCCTTCTGTTCTCTCCTCTCTCTGGGAGCCCTTTTGTCTTCTCCGCTCTCTGGATGCTCTTCTGTTCTCTCCTCAATCTACAGGACCTTCGGTCTTCGCCTTTTACTGTATGACATTCTTTTCTCTTTTCTGTGGATGCCCTTCTGCCACTTCCTCCCTCTCTGGATGTCCTTCTTTTATCTCTTCTCTCTAGAGGCCATTCTGTCCTCTCCTCTCTCTGGATGCACTACTTTCTTCTCCTATTTCTATATGTCCTTCTGTCTTCTCCTTTTTCTGGATACCCTCTGTTCTCTGTTCTTTCTACATGCCATTCTCTCTGGATGCCCTTGTGTTCTCTCCTCTCTCTGGATGTTCTTCTGTCTTCTCCGCTCTCTGGATTGTGTTCTATTCTCTACTGTCCCTAGATGCCTTTCTGTCTTCTCCTCTCTCTGGATGCGCAAAAATTTTCTCCTCACTCTAGGTATCCTTCTGTCTTCTCTTCTCTCTAGATACCCTTCTGTTCTCTCCTCTCACTGGATGCCATTCTGTCCTCTCCTCTCTCTGGATGCCCTTCTGTCTTCTCCTCTCTCTGGATTCCTTTCAGGCCTCTTCTCTCTCTGGATGTCCTTCAGTCTTTTGCTCTCTCTGGATGGGCTTCTCTTCTCTCCTCTTTTTAGATTCTCTCCTGTTCTCTCATAACTCTGGATGCACTTCTCTCCTGTCTTCTCTTGGGATGTCCTTCTGTCCTTTCCTCTCTCTGGATGCCCTTATTTCCTATCTTCTCTCTTGAAGGACATTCTGTCCTCTCCTCTCCCTGGATGTCCTTCTTTCTTCTCCTATCTCCTGATGCCCTTCTGTCCTCTCTTCTCCCTGGATGCCCTTGTGTCTTCTTCTCTCTCTGGATGCCCTTCTTTTCTCTCCTCTCTCTGCATTTTCTGTTTTTCTTCTCCTCTCACTGGATGCCCTTCTCTTTTCTCCTCTCTCTAGATGCACTTCTGTACTCTATTCTCTCTGGATGCCCTTCTGTGCTCTCCTCTCTCTGGATGCCCTTCTGTCCTCTCTTCTCTCTGGATGCCCTTCTGTTTTCTCCTCTATCCCTATGCCCTTCTGTTTTCTCATCTCTCCCGATACCCTTCTGTCTTCTCCTCTGTCTGGATGCCTGACAATTTTCTGCTCACCCTGGATATCCTTCTGTCTTCTCTTCTCTCTAGATGCCCTTCTGTTCTCTCTCACACATCCTTGTGTGAATGCCTAGGTTATCATCCATTTGTTATTTGGGGTGTAATATTGTCATAATGGAAGACTCCCGGATATTAGAGGGCCACATCAAAGGCATGCCTTAGTTTAGGAAAAATCCAATTTTTGTCAGGGTATCAAGGGGCCAGTCTCCCTAGCAAGAGACATGAGGGCAGAGCCAAGCATGCCAGGAACCTTTCTTGAGGGTGTGGAAATCTAGGGGTCAGCCATAGGGAAGGCAGGGTGGCTGGCAGCTGTGCCTGTCTCTGGCAGAAACACTTATGGATTTCCTTCAGTCTTCAGTTGATGGTAATGAAATTCAACTGGCTTCTTGATGGCAGCATCAATCTTGTTCTTAACAAAACTTGTGAGACAGTTAAGAGCCCAAGGGCCAAAAGACAGAAGCAATAAAATACCAACAAAGGGTCCTAGTAAACTAGGCAATAGGGTAGTAAGCCAAGGTGAAGTAGAGAACCAATTTTGATACCATGACTCTTGTTCTCTGGCTCTTTTTCTTTCCTCTAAACTCTTTTTGACTTTGTCCAGGCTATTTTGTACAAGGCCTGTCTTATCAGACTAAAAGCAACATTCTTCTCTGAGGGCTACACAGAGACCTTCTTCCTTAAAGAAGACAAGGTCAAGTCCTCTCCTGTTCTGTAATACCACCTCAGAAAGAAAAGCCACAGAGTCCTTAAGGTCTTGTATCCCTTCTCTCAAATTATTTAAATCTTTATCAATAAGAGACTGAAGATGGGCATAATGATTATTGGAGGTGACTAGAGAAGCAATGCCAATACCTGTGCCAATAGTGCTGATTCCTAATATGACAGACAACATAAGGGCTGTCAGAGGCTCTCGTTTGATCCTAAGGGAAAGACCTTGATCCAGAACATTAAGAAAAGACTCTGAATTGAGAATAAAAAATGAGGGAGAATGATAATAACTACACAATAATCTCTGGTCTTTAAAAAATCAAAATTGGAAATATATAATGTCAATCCATTGGCACAGGCAAAATAGGTACCATTGGATGCTATGGTATATAGAAAGGTATTATTTAAAATCAATGTCTGATTACAAATAGGGACCAAATCTTGGAGGTGGGAAGCATAGAGGGCCCCAAAAGGCAGAAGCCTATGCCCGAGATGGAACTAATAGTGAGACGTCCCTCAGGTGAAGTAGCCCATAATAACAAATTGCTATTATCAGAAAAGGAGGGGGGGTATAAAACAGCTATTCCCTCATAAAAAGGGGGAGTAGGCAAAAAACAAATCCAATATTCTTGATATTGATATTCACAGGTATTATGAATAGCTTCAAGGGAGGCATTTGTCAGAGAAATAATAAGGTCCTCAGAGCTAGGAGGGCCCACAGGTATAGTGGGCTGAAATGAGGTAACCTGGGAGGGAGGTGGGGAGACGCAAAATGGCTGGAGCAGTAATTCCAGGCCTGGGGACAGGCTTGGCTGGTGTCCGAGGGTGCTGTATGGCAGGATTAGGGCCCACAGCAGCAACATTTTTATTAGGGATACTCTTAAGGAGCTTAATTCTAAAGATGAGTCTCAGGTTCGAGCAGGTAAGTGTAAAGGTCGAGCACTTTCTTAGACGTAGGCCCCATTCATATCCTTGGCCTGTCCAGTCTTTACTCCTCCCTACATCCATAAAGGATATAAGAAGAGGGACACACCGTTTGAATTCACACCAGGATCTAAATGGTTGGGCAGTCTTAATTCCTAGTTTATCCTGTAAATATGTAGGTGGAAACTTTCTCCTTAAGGTGATATAATCCCAGGATGAGTGGGGTCTCCAATATGCATCTCATGTGGTTTCACAGCCCCAAGATGCACAATAATTATCAGAGCTATAACCACATTTATAATTTTGAGAGCTACCGTGGTGGGTGGGCCCAGGGCATACATAGAGGCCAGATGGATCATTGGCCAAGGAGACTATCCTATCATAGGAATTACATCCTATAAGGTGGCCATCATAATTGGGGTGAGGTGCATCAACCGGCCGACTTTGGGGCCAATAATGGGAGGGGGTTCCCCAGTCTGCACTGGCTCCCAGGGCAAGAGCACAAAGATCCATCTCCAGAGAGGGCCATGAAGGCTGGGTTCCAAGTGAAGAGCTGGAATTAACACTGTCTCCTGCTTGGTTTATTATGACCCAAGTAAAATTATAAATCTGGTATGGGGAATGCTGGGGTTTGATACTCACATTTGGAAAAATCTGAAGTGTGATCAAGAGGATCAGGAGGAGCAAGGCAACTGGATGAATTTTTCTGAAAGGAAGCACAGTTAAGAACCATTCTCAGGGGGTATCCCGGGGGTAGAGTTAGCCAACTTCACCAGTCTTTCTGATAGCCATCTGGCATTTTGTTCCTTGGAATCATATATGCACATGTGTCCTTTTCCCAAGATAAGGACTATATCAGGACCATTCCACTTATATGTCAATGGATCTTTCTACATGACTTTGGCATAGGAGTCTGCTGTAGTAGAGTGCCAGAATCTGTCTGCTGCAGACTTTCCTTTTTCATCAAGGGTTAAAAAATTGAGAACGAATAGTGCATGATTTAGCAAGATTTTATGATTCCTCTTTTGGGGGTTTAAAATGCCCCTTGAATGTTGTAATTTTAAGAGCATGTTCTTTAAGGTCTGATGTGCCCTTTCTACAATGCCCTGTCCTTATGGTTTATATGGGATACCAGTAACATGTTTAATATTAAGCTGGGCACAGAATTGTTTGAAGGAGGCGCTGGTATATCCAGGGCCGTTATCAGTCTTAAGTATCTTAGGTATGGGCATAAAGGCAAGGCAAAAAAATCACATGACTACAAACATGTTTGGTAGCCTCACCAGATTGTAGTGAGGCGCAAAGAAAACCACTGAAGGTATCAGTAGAAACATATATATATTTAAGCTTACCAAAAGGGGCAAAATGAGTAACATCCATTTGCCATATCTCTCCTGGAGTGAGGCCATGAGGGTTCACCCCCAAATGAAACTCAGGTAGGAGGGTGAGACATCCCTGTCACTGACATACTATCTGGTGTGCCTGTTCTCTGGTAATAGAGAACATCTGTTGCAGGGTCTGGGCATTTAGATGATGTAATTGCCTTTTGTGCCTGGTGTACAGGATCAGAAGGCAGGGCCAAGGTTGCCAAGGTAAATGGAGACCCTCGGGTGGCCCTATCAACGAGGTCATTTCCCTCGCTTAGGGGTCCAGGAAGACCAGAATGGGTGCATATGTGACCCACAAAGAATGGATGGGATCTAGCTAAAATTATCTCCTGAAGCTCAAAAAAGAGGAGGGAAGCATTGGTAGATGGCCCTGTAAAGAGAACGGTCTCTAACAGATGCCCTGATTGAGGCACATATGCACTCTCAGTAAAAAGATTAAAGGCACAATCTGGGAAAGTCTTAAAGACTTGAATAACAGCAACCAATTCTACCGACTGTGCTGAGGAAAATTTGGTCTGAAACTTAGAGACCTGTCCACCTATATTAAAGGCTGCAACCCAGAGGAGGATCCATCTGTAAAAATCAGTGGTGCTTGAGGAATGGGGATGTTCTTAGTCACTTTCGGGAAGACCACCGCTTGGTGTTCAAGGAACTGGATAAGTTGTCCGAGGGATAGTGGTTATCTATTGTTCCCTGAAATGAAATACAGTAAATAGCTTATTCATCTGAGGTCTGAAGTAGCCACCGAACTTGAGAGGCATCATAGGGAATGCTGACAAGGTCAGGGTCTCTACCAAAGAGCTTCAGGGAGGTCTCTCTTCCCATCCTTATGATCTGTGCCACCAAGTCAGGATAAACAGGTAGCACTTTAGGAGGGGTGTTGGGCAAATGAAGCCAATACAAAGGTTTAGTCTGTTACAACAATCCCATGGGGGCAAACATGGTGGAAAGAACCAATCGCCATAAGGGGGAGGTTGGAGAATAATAGGTAACAGCCTGTTGTTGAATGGCTTTCTCCATGAGCTTAAGGGCGGAGGTGGCCTCAGGGGTTAAAGCATGGGGGAGGAGGGGTCAGAATCTCCTCGAAGAATATCAAATAGAAGCTTAAGTTCTCCAGTTGTTAATTTTAGATAGGGGTGTAACGAATTTATGTCTCCCAAGAGACGTTGAAAGTCATTAAGTGTTTGTAAGGAATCTTTTATAAGTTCAATTTTTTGAGTGAGAACCTTAGAGGGGTGAAGCTCAAAATGCAAGAATAAATGTGGGGGCTATGGCTAGACCTTCTCGGGAGCAATCTACAGCCCGAGGCCTTGAAGGGCAATTACCAACTCCTGGCCCACCCTGGGCAAGGTGGTCTAGTCAGGGCTAGCCAGAAGAATGTCATCCATATAATGAACAATATATAACTCAGGGTGTTTAAGGCGAAAAGGGTCAATGGCCTGGGCTACAAAGTTTTTTTGGGGGACTATTGGCCCTGCCTTGAGGCAGGACCCTCCACTGAATTCATGGAGATGGCCCAATTCAATTAACAACAGGAAGGCTACAGGCAAAACGTTTACAATCCTCTGGGTGTAAGGGGATGCATAAAAAACAATCTTTCAAATCAATAACCATCTTATTGTAACTCTTAGGTATTGCCACGGGGGAGGAGAGACCAGGCTGGAGGGCTTCCATTGGGACCATAGTCTTATTAATTTCTCTGGGGTCCTGGAGCAGTCTCCATCTGCCCCCTTTCTTTTGTATCACAAAATGGGTGTATTTCAAGGGGAGATGGAGGGTTCAATGTGGCCAGCATCTAATTGTTCCTGCACCAACTGCATGGCCACTAAAAGTTTATGTTGAGAGAGGGACCATTGGTCGACCCAGACAGGGGAATCTGACTTCCAGGTGATCTTATCTGTCTTGCGTGCAGGAGGAGCAATGGTTCTTAAGAAAAATTTGAATCATAACTTAGTCCTGAGTATGAGGTCTTTGGTGTAACAGCAATTGGTGTGGGGATCCCTTGGTTGCATCTGCCCAAGCCTTGTCCAGGGATGATCCCCTGGTCCAGCATCTGGTGGGTAACAACTGCAGAGGGGCTAAACATAAGAACTCCCATTTGACTCAATATATCTCGACCCCATAAGTTTATAGGGAGGCCAGGTACAATGAATGGTCTAACATGACCACCATTTCCCTCATGATCCTCTCAAGTGAGCAACTGGGAGCTTTGAAGGGTGTTGGTGGACTGGCCAATGCCTTGAAAGTGAGTTAAAGAAGGCTGACAGGGCCAAGAGGAGGGCAAAGAGGCCTGTGAAATAACTGGGGAGTCCACTCCTGAGTCAAGTATGCCCTCAAAGTTTTTGCCATTAAGTTTCAGTTTTAATTGTGGGCACCCTTGTGAGAGTCTTTAGACCCAATAGACATCAGAAAACTCAGGGGTAGAAGCACCCCGGGATGGGCCCAAGGAAGGTGTGGAGGTGTCTACTGAAGGGGAAAGGCCTGTGCAAGGCACTGTCCCTGGTGAATGTGAAGGGGCCCTCTAGAACTAGTGGCCAATACTTTAATTTCTCCAGAGTAATCGTTATAAATGATTGAAGGGAAAATCGTAATGCCTTGGAGTGTGGCAGATGCTCTGCCCAAGATAAGATAATAAGTCTGGGGTGGGGGAGGCCCAAAGACACCATTAGGGATCATCTGAAATCCTCCTCCAGCTTCTAATATTGTATTGGAGGAGGCACAGAGGTCCAATCCTGCACTCCCTGGAGTAGCCCTATACCAGCTGTGGCTGGTTTGGGAGCTATTGATGGAAGGTTTGATGTGACCCTGCCTGGCTGTTTCCTGAGGCTGGCAGGAAGGGGATTGGCTAAGGGGTCTGGGTCTGGCTCTGCATCCCGTTTCCCTGAAGGGGAGGGAGGGGTTGGCAGAATATCAGTTTTGGAATGGCAGGCAGTAGCCCAATATTTGCCTAGCCTGCAGCAAGAACAAGGGGTCATTGTAAGTGAACACTCTCCCTTCCATTGAGGTGGGGGCTGAGCCATGGGTTTACCCTGAGGGCACTGTTTAGCAAAATGGCCCAGGTGACCGCATGTAAAACAGGTGGATACATTTGCCCCTCCACTAGCAGCTGTAGTGGCTGCTCCCACAGCCACATTGATGGCTTGTGAGACCTTCTGGGCAAAGGGATCTACATCCTTTGGATGAGATATGAATCATCTCATCCAAATCTTTATTTTTATATTTCCCTTGAAGGGCAGCCCTACAGGCAGAGTTAGCATTTTCATAAGCAAGCTGCTGAAGAAGTTTATTGTCTCCCTGGCCGGGTCCCAAGGATCTCTCAGCTGCCTCCAGGAGGTGGGCAACAAATTCTGAAAATTCTTCTTGATTGCCCTGAATGATCTTGGTCAAGGGGGAAAGGACAGAGCCTTTCATGGAAATGGCTCTCCAGGCACTCATAGCTGCTGAGGAAGACTGAACCAAGAGACCCAGAGAAAATTTTTGCTGTATTTGGTTAGAGGCATATTTCCCTCAACCTAGGAGTTTATCAAGTGTCCATTTATTGGAGGGTGAGCATGAGCTTGAAAGACTGACATGTGCCTGAGACCTGCAACAATCTACCCATTCAGCCTGCCAGGAGAGAAATTGTCCCCGAGTTAATATGGCCTGGGCAACTGTCAACCACTCATTGGGAGTTAAATATCCACCTGCCCCATGGCTTTCAAGAAGGGAAAGAGTGAAGGGAGCATTGGGCCCATAATTCCTAACAGCCGAATTTAATTTTTCTAACTGTTTAAAGCAGAGTTTTTTAAAGATTGTAGGATTCTCCATAGGGCACACGTTTTCATTTTCTGTCACAGCTCTGCCCTCATCCCTGCTTCCACCTTCTGGCTCTGTTTCATCCTCATCTCCAGAAGATGGCCTCTGTCCACAATTGGGGGCAAGAACGCTGGGAAAGTTTATGAGAGGACCATGAAGAGGAAGGGGGCATGGGGCATGAGGAGGAAGAAGGAGCAGCAGGCATGTGGCTGTGTGAACGCTGAGCAGTAGCCCAGGAAGGGGGAGGGAGTGGTGGGGTCTGTGAGGAGCTAGAATCAAGAGACGCAGATGTCTGAGGAGGGATACCCTGAGAGCAAGTGACAGGGAAAACCAAACATTGAGAGTCCTGCGCAGGGGAGGAGGAACAAAGGGCTGAGAGCCCTGAAATTTGCTCCTGAAGGTGGAGGATATCTGCCACTTCATGGACCTGAGAAGAAAGGCAGGACTTCATGTCAGAGAGAGAAACAGGCAGGGTAGCAGGGAAAGTCAAAACCACAGATGTAGGAAGTGATGCAGAGACCGAGGGAACTGGCGTTAGCTTGGGAACGGTTGTAGTGCCAGAATCCAAAGGCTCTGATTCAGAAGTGTTGGCTGCACCTGGAAGGGCGGGGGCAGAGACAAAGCAAGTCGGGCGGGAAGGGGGCAAGTGCTGTGTATCAGCCATGGCAGTGGCCTGAGATGGAGGTGGGGGTGGCGGGAACTCCAAGAGGCTGGGGAAGGCAAGCATAGAGGCGGGGGATTCCGAAGCACAGGATTACAGTAGGAAGTTTGAGAATGAGAGATGTAAGGGTTGCCAGTGGCTAAAGGCACATACTGTGTGGGCAAAGGAGCAGTGGAAACAGAACTATGACAAGGGCGCACAGGCGAGGTCGGGGTTGAGGAATCCAAAGCTGACAAATCAGGATAAATATGAGGAGAATCAGATGAGGAGGAAAGCTGAGACTCATGAGGCATATCAATAAGTGTAAAAGGAACAGAAGCCTGAGATGTCGGGCAGGAGAAACTGTACCTTCCCCCCATGAGCAGGACTGAGAGACTTTGGTTGCCACAGCAAGGTCAAGTGACGGGATCCAGTTGGAGTTACCAACCTTGGCTTCCCGGAACACAGCAGAACTGCCCCTGGGCTTGCCTTCAGACATCTCCGGCCGTGACCTGGAATGGACTATGGATTATCCCACCCATCTGAAACCAGGAGGGGTTGTGGGTTGGGTCTTCCCCTTTAAATTGAGAGCTGAACATTAAAGGTTTGGGCCTTGATCATAGAACTTTGTCTTGGCCTCATCTCTTCTCGCCCTCCTTCCCCTTTCATTCCCAGCCCCCCTTTCAGGTGAATCCAGTTGACTTGTGGCTGTGGGCGGCTACAGATTGGCGAGCCATCGTGGGACTTGAAAATGAAAACGGGGCACCAGCTGAGAAAACACTGTCTTAGGTGGGGCTTCACGGAAAAAGGAATAAAAGAAGGTGTCCCGCGCACTTAGGAATTAGCAAACATTATTGAAGCTAGCGCTAGGTAAGTTTGGGAGGCCATGTTTGCAGGAAGTGCATTGTAAGGGATATGGTCTAAGTCAAATAGGTGTTGACCGGATGCCTACTTTGCCTAGGGGTGACAGTGAATTCATGATAGGAGACGGGCATCTGCCCGCAGCCTTCAAGAGCTGCCTCAGACGAGAAAGAGCAGGGTTAGAAGAAATTGGAAAACTAAAAAAGCAGCCACAGCTACATCTCCTAAAGAAAGGGATAAAGTGTTAGATCTTAAACTTCAGAGAGAGAACAGGTTTTGAAAAGCAGTTGTTCTCTCTCTGGGTTATGCCATCAAAAAGAATGGAAAGGAAGTTTCAGAGCTCTCCTAGGAACAAGAAAAAATTCAGGAGACATTTTAGACTAAGAGAAACTAAGAGAAATTCTTAGTTCTGCTTTCTTTGTTTATTGTCTTGTCCTTGGTGCACCAATGTCCACGTGTCTCATTGTGTTTTTTGTCCACATGTCTCGTTGTATGAATGATTGGTCATCTATGTTTTATGTTCTATGTTTAATGTTTAAAAGATCATTAAAATTGCTTGATTCAACACTTGGTCTAGTTTAACTTGGTTTTCAAAGGCAGTTTTAATATGCAGAGCAGCGGCTGGTAAGTTTGCTTAACACCTGTAGCTAAAAGTTTGGGAGCTGAGCTGAGCTGGAAAGGCTGCTTTTAAAGGGACAGGCAGGTTTTTTGGATTAAATAAGGAAGTTAAGAGTTGTTTGTCCTGGAAGAATCTCTGTGACAAGGTGCTTTTATTTTAGAATTGTGGCTAGAAAAAGTGAGAAATTTTGTTTGGTTTAAATAATGTATTGTTACTTCATTTTTGTTTGTAATTGGTTTTAAGTACAAATATGTTCATGGCTTGGTTATAAATTATTGGCCTATAACTTATTGGGTTTGATTAAAAATTTACAACTTTGCTAACAAAAAGTTGGCTTAAAACTGGTAACACAGGGTTAGTCATTCAGAAACCAGATGTATAAAAGATATCAAAGCAATGTCTATTTAGTGAGATATTAAAGGCTGCACTATCGTGCATTCATATATAAGAACTGGCAGCCAAACTTTGTAACATAAAAGTAATCCACTTGGTGTTGATTTTAGAGAAAATAGATTGCTTACATTGTTAAAAATTGGTTTTGTTTCCAAAAATTATGGTTATATACTAATATTGCAAAGGAAACTTAAAAATGTGGTTAACTGCCAACATTCCTTTGGCTGCAGCTGACAGGAATCATGAGCTTGAAATTTTTTGACTTGGTTATGTTTATAGAAGAAAGGCTATAGCAGGTAGAGTTAAATAAAAGAGTTAAAAAACAATTGTGGCACAATATGGGTCTACTGACCCTTTCACACAAGCTTTATTGGATACTGTGGTAGAAGCAAATTTAATGCTCAAATACTGGAAAACTATATGTAAGGCTACTTTGTTAGGAGGAGATTACTTACTTTGGAGTTCAAAATGGCGTGATACCAGTAAGAAAACCGCCATGATGATTGCCCAGGCAGGCAATGTAGATTGGGAGCTTAACATGCTTCTATGAGAAGGTTAATGTGAAGGTAAGGCTAATCAGGTTAAACTGCCTGCAGGAGTGTATACATAGACTGCAATGTTTGCCTGCTGTGCTTGAAATCAATTACCTACTAAAGGGGATCTTAGTGGAAATTTATTCAGTATTAAACAGGGTTCTGAGGAACCATTCCAGAAATTCATAGACAGGCTGCTGAAAGCAGCTGGTAGAATTTTTGGAGATCCTCAAACAGGAATTCCTTTTGTTACTCATTTGGCTTATGAGAATGCTAATGCAGCCTGTTGCACAAAGCAAAGACAGACTTACATGGATACATTCGTCTTTGCGCTAAAATTGGGCCCTCTTACAATCAGGGTCTGTCCATGGCTGCTGCCTTACAAGGGACCACTGTACAAGCAATGCTTGCACAGAACCTAAAGATAAAAGATGCTTTTAAATGTGGAGATTCAAGTCATTTTTAAAATGACTGTCTCAAAAACAGACACAAGCAAATAGTTCAGTCACATGACACATTTGTCCTTGGTGCAGGAAAGATAATCTCTGGGCCAGGCCTCAGGATATAGGCCAAGATTAAAAACATTTACATTTGAATTAAGTTGATATACAATGGGTGCAGCAGAAGCTTGTGTGACAAATACTCTTTTTGCCTAGGTCATTCTGACCAGCCCCTTGAAGGGTGTTTTCTGGAATTTGTTTATTGCCTTGTTTGTTCCTTGGAAGGTTCAGCTTCAGGGCCAAGAGTTGTAATGATTATGCTGGAGAAATTTAAATAATGGCTGCTCCGCCCATGGCTTTGTAACTACTTGCTAGAAAAAGAATTGTTCAACTTGTTTTTTTGTTCCTTTGCATCTAGTTCCTTCCACATTATTTAGAAAGAGAAAAGACAAGATGGCTTTGGCTCCTCTAATATATATTGGGTTCAGTCTATCACTAACAAGAGACCTAGTCTTAAGTTCTGTAACTATTAGAAGGTTGCCTTCAGCTTGGCATTCATCTGATATTCTCACTCTGCTAAAATAGATTGGTTATTGAATTAATCCAAAACAAAGCTTAAACTTAAGATTTATAAAACTAATGGGGCATTACAGCCTGACTTGCCTACTCCAGCTACCATTTCAGTAAATACGTATATAATTATTATAGATCTAGAAGATTGTTTATACCATTCCTTTACATTTCTGGTAAAGGTGTTAGGCTTGCATTCAGTAAGTTTGGTCTTAATTGAGAATCCATGGTCCTCATCATTGGAAAGGTTTGCTTTTAATTTCATTTGCATTTAATGATTTTCAAAAGTTGTTTAGAGATATTATTTGGCTAAAACCTCATCTTAAGCTTACCATAAGAGGATTTGAACCTATGTTTGATATTCTCAAGGGACATACAAGTCCTAATTCCCCTTGACAATTAACTAAAGGAAAAATAGCTTTGCGGAAAGTAGAGTAGGCTGTTAGTTATCAACAGATAAATTATATAGACTATGAAAAATTGTTGGCTGTTTGTGTTATTATTACTCATATGCCCACAGCAGCCCTTTCTTTTGGCAAAAGAAACCATTAATGTAGATTCATCCTTCTTCATCTACAAGTAAAGTTTGTGTTAATAAAAGATTGTAAAATAGAATTCTAAGAACATTTTCAATAAAATATTCCTTATTCCAAATAGCAATTAAATTGGTTATTGAAAAATGATATTTGGCCTATTACGGCAAACATTTTAAGCAAATTTGGTGATCACTATCCAAAAGATAAGTTGTTACAGTTTTTCTCTGTATGCCTTTATATTTCCTGAAGTTTACTATGCATGCAGCTCATAGAAAAGATATTTGCTGTATTTACAGATGCCTCATCTATTCAGAAGGCAGTATATGTAATTAGATCACATGTTTTCTTGAGTTTTCTCTACTTGAGCACAAATAATTAAATTATGTGTTGTAGCCACTGTTTAAAATACTAGAAAGTCAAGCTCTCAATTTATATACTTATAGCCAGTAAATGGCTCATAATTTATAATTGCTTAAAATTGTTCCTTTTTTAGATATTGCTAATTCTCAAATTTTATAGTTATTTATAAAAATACAGCTTAACTTTTAAAACATGTACTGTCTCTGAACTTTTTAAGACATTTAAAAGCTCATTGGATTGCCTGAACCCCAGGGCAATGCCAGAGCAGATTTGTATACTAGGCAGATTATAGGCCTCGAAAATAATTGGCCATACTATCCTATTCTTTAGAGCATCAAAATAGTAATAGCTTGATACAAGAATTTGGCATTTCTAAAAGGTGTGCAAGTTAAATTGCAAAAACTTGTCTTCAGTATTCTCAAGTTTTTCATATTGGTGTTAAACCTTGAGGACTTATGTAATCAATTTTGGCAAATAGATGTTACTCATTTTGACATTTAAAAATTAAAATATGTACATGTGACTTGACACTTTTTAGACTTTTTAGTTGCAACTACTTTAACAAGAGAAGCAAATAAAAATGTAATTAGTTATTGCCTATATTATTTCCCTGTGCTTGGTGTTCCATACCAGACAAAGATAGGTAATGGAACTGGCTATTGCAGTTATTTGACTACAGTCAAACATTTGAGAGGTTTTGTTTACAACTTTATTACCAAAATTCCTTATTATCCTCAAGGACAAAATGTGAAAGAGAGGTTATAAGACTTTAATATCTTTATAACTCTCTGAGTGTGGGAAAAACAGCTATTGGTGCTTCTTCCCTGATTTTACAAAAACTCTAAAAGGTTGGCTTTTTAAACTATAGGGGGGGAGAATTATACCCTCCAAGGTCACCAAAAGCACATCTTGCTTTTGTGTTATTTGTCTTAAATTTTCTGCAAACTGATGTTAAAAGTCAGTCTGCAGCAGATTGCCACTGGCATCCAGTCACTTCCAGGGTCTAATGGAGAGACCCCCTAACTAATTCTTGGAATGGTCCTGACCCTGTCTTAATTTGGGGTCATGGATCAGTCTGTATTTTTTCAGAAAAAGAAAATGGAGCCCGATGGCTGTCTGAAAGATTGTTCTGTCAAGTAGACACAGATCTTGAGCCTAATAATTATGATTCTGATAATGAAGAATCAGATAACAAATCTAGTCAGAGTGTGTTAGCCATGGAAGACCATGAGACTCTAGGCTGTTACTCTATCCAGGGTGATCCCAAGTCTCATCTCCACCCAACCTAAAAGAGGGGACTTCCACCCCTAGACCAAGTGGAGAGGGGTCACCCAGAACCCCCTCTGTCTGGCAATCTGAATTCTTGCTAAGGCTGCGAGGCTAAGCTCTGCAAGGGAATATAAATAAAAGTTAAAAATATGCTTCTGGGTTCCCTGAGGTACAAGCCTGACTGCATAGGGGTTGATGTTGAAAGTATCCCCTCTCCAGGAAAAAGACTTCAGGACGGGTAAGTCCCTCAGGCCTTACTGGACAATGACAGGAGGACTGGAGCCATTACAAGGTTCCCTTTAATTACTGGATGTCAGGCCTCTATCCCCGCCTTGGTAAGATTAAAATTGCCACGGTCCTTCTATACTTGGAAAAGAGAGGAGACTTCAGGGACAGCCCTGCTTAACACTGAAGGCCTAAAATCAGCTATAAGCCTAAAATTCAGCAATAGGTCTGGCTTACTTGCCTGCTCAAAGTCTTGGGTCTCCATGGAAAAACACTGAAACAGAGGGCTATAAATTATTGTAAACAGACAGCTTTTGTTGAAATCTACCAGCCTGAGTAGTCATAGACTTTGTGTCTGATCCCTGTCAACCAGCAGTTGGATGAGATACTAAAACAGTTCCACTTTCAACCTTATTTCCTACTCGGCTTGGATAATCATATTGCTGTTAACTTTTGAACCTTGTGTCTCAAGCAGATAGGTTGCCTTCACACAAAGATCTCTCCCAACAAGCCCGGCTACTCGGTACCCCAGATGGGATGAAATCGTGTACCCCACACAGCTGCTTCTACTGGACCTGTTCCTCCTGACCTATCCTCAGATGGGCTCCATAAACCCTGGACAGCAGGACACAGCCAACTAACCTACATCCCCCATACCCATTCTTCTAGGATCCCCCTAGAGACACGTCGCCCCCAATGTCAGCAGGAAGTAGCCAGATATCACGACGACGACCCTATTCCTGTTTCACCTCTCTCTTTCCTTTTTAAGTTAACCAAATCGGGGGAAACTGTACCTTCCCCCCATGAGCAGGACTGAGAGACCTTGGTTGCCACAGCAAGGTCAAGTGATGGGATTTAGGTGGAGTTACCCACCTTGGCTGCCTGGAACACAGCAGAACTGCCCCTGGGCTTGCCTTGAGACATCTCCAGCCATGACCTGGAATGGACTATGGATTATCCCACCCATCTGAAACCAGGAGGGGTTGTGGGTTGGGTCTTCCTCTTTAAATTGAGTGCTGAGCATTAAAGGTTTGGGCCTGGATCAGAGAACTTTGTCTTGGCCTCATCTCTTCTCGCCCTCCTTCCCCTTTCATTCCCAGCCCCCCTTTCAGGTGAATCCAGTTGACTTGTGGCCGCGGGCGGCTACAAAAAACTGGCTAAGCCAGGACACGATTGTGATAAGCAGTATTCTGTGATCGACAAGAGCTGGCGTTTACCTGAGTTTCTGTCAGCATCCTCAATAATGTCCCTAATAATACCCCAAAATGAGAAAATTGTTGGATTAACTGCACCGTCACCTTCACATTTAATTTTCATTTAGTTCATGACCCAACTTTTGCCACTTCTTAGGGTGTATGATAGGACCATCAATCATGAACCAAGGACACTGTTCATCAATAAACACAAAGAAACTTATAAGATCTTTTTTCTTAACCCTAATTCCTCTCTCTCTGAGACTTTGTTTGAGGTCCTTTATGAAGGACGCCTTTTTCAACAATGAATGGCCCATTCCTATGGGACGGAATGAAAATGAAGCTTACCTCAGGAAAGCAGGTAACAGGCTAGGATCCTGTCTCACTCAATCGTGCTTTAAGTCTATAAGTCTATCTGTAACTGTCAAGCCGAACCTTGTGGTTGCTAGGGAGATGAAGCTGCAGGGGACATAACTATCAAGCAGGACCTTGTAGATGCCAGGGAGATGAAGCTGCAGAGGACACTGTGAAGGTGGGGAGAGGTAAGGGTAAGGGTAAGAGGCGAGGTTCCTGGCTTCTAAAAGTACATAACATAAATGTCCTTCCCATTGTCCACCACAAAGACCTTCTTCCCACTGTCCAGCACAGGGAGGTCCTCTCTACTGTCCATCAAAGTGATGTACTTTCCACTGTCCACCACAGGGATGTCCTCCCCACTTTTCACAACAGGGATGTTCTTTCCACTGTCCACGACAGGGACATCATCCCCAGTGTCCACTACAGGAACGAACTAGCCACTGTCCACAACAGGGATATCCTACCCATGTCTACCACAGGAAGGTCTTCTCAAATCTCCACCACAGGTAGGTCCTCTCCACGAGCCACCACAGGGATATCAAATCAACTGTCCACCACAGAAATATACTCCCCACTGTCCACAACAGTGATGTCCTTCCCACTGTACACCACAGAGATATTCTACCCACTGTCCTCCAGAGGGACATCCTACCCACTGACCACCACAGGGATGTCCTTCCCACTGTCCACCAAAGTGACGTTCTTCCTACTGTTCACCAAAGTTACATCTTTTAACTGTCCACCACAGAGACATCCTCCCCACTGTCCATCACAGGGACATCCTCCCCACTGACCACAACAAGGACAACTTTCATAGAGTCCACCATAGAGAATTCCTCATTGTTGTCCACCAAAATGATGTCCTTCCCACTGTCCACCACAGGGACATCCTCCAAATTGTCCACCACAGTGACATCCTTTTCACCGTTCACCACTGAGACATCCTACCCACTTTGCACAACAGGGACATTTTCTTGTGCACAAGAGGGATATCTTCACCACTGTGCACCACAGGGATATCCTCCTTTGCACACGAGGGATGTCAGCAACACCCTCAACCCAGAGTTATCCTCTGCACACTCTACGACAGGGACATTCTCCCCACTATCCACCAAAGAAACGTCTTTCCCACTATTCACCAAAAGAATGTCATCCCAAATGTCCAACACAGGAAAGACCTCTTCACTGTCCACCAAAGGATGTCCTTCCCCCTGTCCACCACAGGGATGTCCTCCCCATTGTCCACAACAGGGATGTTCTTTCCACTGTTCACCACAAGGAGGTCCTTCCCAATATCAACAACAGGGACGTCCTCCCCAGTGTCCACCACAGGACCATACTACACACTGTCTACCACAGGGATGTACTACACACTGTCTACAACAAAGAGGTCCACTCCACGGTCTACCACAGAGACATCATTTCAACGGTCTACCACAGAAATATTCTCCCCACTGTCCACAACAGGGACCTCCTTCCCAATGTCCACCACAGGGAGGTCCTCTCTACTGTCCATCAAATAGATGTCCTTTCCACAATCCACCACAGGGACATCCTTCCCACTGTCCACAAAAGATGTGTCTTCCCCACTGTCCACCACAGTTAGGTCCTCCCAACTGTCAACCACAGGGACGTTTTTTCCACGGTCCACAAAACAGATGCCCTTCCCACTGTCCACCACAGGGATATCCTCCTGTGTTCTACAAGGAAATTCTTAACACTGTCCACAACATGGTTGTCCTCAACAATATGCACTACAGGGAAGTCCTCACCGCCGTCCACCACACGAATATCCTCTGCACTGTAAACCACAGAGACATCCTACCTACTGTCCACCACAGGCAGGTCCTCCCCTCTGTCCACCACAGGGACATCCTTCTGTCTGTCCACCACAATGATGTCCTCTCCACTGTCCTCCAAAGGGACGTCCTTCCCACTGTCGACCACAAGGCCGTCATTACAACTGTCCACCGAAGGGAAGACCTCTTCACTGTCCACCACAGGGATGTCCTTTCCACTGTACACCACAGGGACATCCTCCTGTGCACAACAGGGATGTTCTTACCACTGTCCAACCCAGAGATGCCTTCTGCACTCCCCACTACAAGGACATCCTTTTCACTCTCCACCAAAGAAACATTGTCTTGTGCACCACAGGAGCATTGTCCTTACTGTCCACAAGGCCGTCATCCACACTGTCCAGCACAGGGAAATCCTCTCAACTCTCCAACACAGGGACATCCTCCCAAATGTCCACAACACGGATGTCCTCTCAACAGTCAAACACAGCAAAGTCCTTCCCACTGTAAACAACAGGGATATCCTCCCCACTGTGCACCACAAGGACATCCACCTGTGCACAACAGGGATATACTAACCACTGTCTACCACAGGGATGTACTCCCCACTGTCTACAACAGGGATGTCCTTCCTATTGTACACCACATGGACATCCTCTAGTGGTCCAAAAAAAGTACTTCCTTTCAACAGTTAACCACAGGGACATCTTCCTAACTGTCCAACACACAAATATGTTCCCCACTATCCACTACAGAAATATCCATCCCACTGTACACAACAGGGATATACTCCCCACCTTCCTCCAAAAGGATGTTCATCCCAATGTTCACAACAGAAATGTCCTACACATGGTCCACCACAAGGATATCCTCCCAACTCTCCACCACAAGGAGTTCCTCCCCACCATCCAGCACAGGGACCTTCTTCCCACTGTCCACCAAAGGGACACCCTTCCTACTATCTACAACACAGACATCTTCCCCACTGTCCACCACATGGACATCCTTCCCACTGTCCACCACAGGGATGTCCTACCTCACAGTCTACCAGAGTGTGGTCCTCCCCACTGTCCACCACAAGGACATCCTCCTGTGCACAAGAGGGATGTCCTCACCATTGTGCACCACAGGGACATATTTTGCATTGTTTACCACAGGGACGTCATTCCTACTGTCCAAAAAAGTGAGGTTCTCCCTGCTGTCCACCACAGGGGCATCCTTACCACTGTCCATGACAGGGTCATCCTCACCACTGTCCACCATGGGTATGTCCTTCCCATTTTTCACTAGAGGGACATCTTCCCCAATGTGCACAAAAGAGACATTCTTTTACTGTCCACCACAGGGATGTCCTTCCCACTGTCCACCACAGAGAGCACCTCCCTGCTCTCCACCAAAGGGACAGTCTTCCCACTGTCCACCATAGAACGTCCTTTCCACTGTCCACCACAGGTACATCCTCTCCACTGTCCACCAGAGGGGAAAATCTTTCCCACTGTCCACCACATGGTGTTCCTCCCTAATGACCACCAGAGGGACATCCTTCCTACTGTTCACCACAAGGAGGTCTTTCCCAATGTCCACAACAGTGACATCCTTCCCGCAGTCCACAACATATATTTCCTTCCAATGTCAACCACAGGGACCTCCTTCTCACTGTCCACCACAGGGAAGTGCTCTATACTGTCCACCACAGGTATGTCCCTTACACTGTCCACCACAGTGATGTCCTCTGCCCTGTCCACAACAGGCATATCATTTCCATGGTCCACCACAGGGACCTCCTTCCCAGTGTACACCACAGGGGAGTCCTCTCTACTGTCCACCACAGGGATGTCCTTTCCACTGTTCACCAAAGCGATGTCCTCCACACTGTCCACAACAGGAATGTCCTTCCCACTGTCCAGCAAAGTAAGGTACACCCTGCTGTCCACAACAGGAATGTACTTCCCAATGTTCACTAAATTATGTCCTCCCCTATGTCCACCAGAGAGACAACCTTCCCACTGTTCACCACATGGTGTTTCTCCCCACTGTCCACGCGAGGGACATGCTTCCCATGGTCCACCACACAAAAGTCCTTCCAAATGTTCACAAGATGGACGTCCTTCCCACAATCCAAAACATAAATGTCCTCCCCACTGTCCAACACATAGACCTACTTCCCACTGTGCAGAACAGAAAGATCCTCTCTACTCTCCACCAGAGGGATGTCCTTACCACTGTTCACCTAAGTGACGTCTTCCCCTCTGTCCACAAGAGGGACATTCTTCTCACAGATCACTAGAAGAGGTCTTTCCCAATGTCCACAACAAAGATGATCTTCCCACAGTTTACAGCATAAATGTCCTTCCCACTGTCTACCACAGGGAGGTCTTCTCTACTGTCCATCTAAGTGATGTCCTTTCCACTGTCCACCACAGGGATGTCCTCTCAATTGTCCACAACAGGCATGTTCTTTCCACTGTCCACCAGAGAAAGGTACACCCTGATGTCCACAACAGGAACGTACTTCCCAATGTCCACTAAATGATGTCCTTTCCTATATCCACAAGAGACATCCTTAAACTGTCCACCACATGGTGTTCCTCCCTACTGTCCACGAGAAGGTCATGATTTCCACTGTTCAGCACTCGGAGGTCCTTCCCAATGTCCACAACATTGACTTCCTTCCCACAATATACAACATAAATATCCTCCCCACTGTCCAACACATGGACCTTCTTCCCACTGTTCAACACAGAAAGGTCCTCTCTACTGTCCACCACATGGATGTCTTTACCACTGTCCAAACGAGTGACATCCTCCCCACTGTCCACAACAGTGATGTCCTTCCCATTGTCCACAAAAGAAAGGTCTTCCCCACTGACCACCACAGGTATGTCCGCCCCACTGTCCACCTAAGTGATGTAATCACCTCTGTCCACAAGAGGGACATTCTTCCCAATGTTCACCACAAGGAGGTCTTTCCTAATGTCCACAACAGTGGCATTCTTCCCCCAGCCCACAACATAAAAGTCCTTCCCACTGTCCACCACAGGGACCTCCTTCCCACTGTCCGCCACAGTGACGTCCTCCCCAGTGTCCACCACAGGAACGTACTACCCACTGTCCACCAGAAATATGTCCTATCCGCTGTCCACCACTGTTACATCTTTTCTACTTTCCACCATTAGGAGGTCCTCTCCACTGCCCACCACAGAAAAATCCTTTCCACTGTTCACCACAGGGACGTCCTTCCCAATATCCACGACTGGGAGGTCCTCACCACTGTCCACACCAGGCACGTCTTTTCCACTGTCCACCACAGAAACATACTCATCATTGTCTATCACAGGGACATCTATACCACTGTCCAACACAGAGAGGTCCTCCTTGCTGTCCACCACAAGGACATCCTTACCACTGTCCACAACATTGTTGTCCTCAACAATATGCACTACATGGAAGTTATCACCACAGTCCACCACAAGAATATCCTCTGCACTGTAAACCACAGGATCATCCTACCCACAGTCCACCATAGGGAGGTCCTTCTCTCCGTCTACCACAGGGACAACCTTCTGCCTATCCACCACATTGTTGTCCTTCCCACAGTCGACCACACGGATGACATTTCAATGGTCCATCACAGGGAAGTCCTCTTCACTGTCCACTACAGGGATGTCCTTTCCACTGTACACCACAGGGACATCCTCCTGTGCACAACAGGGACGTTTTTATCATTGTCTTCCCCAGAGATGTCTTCTGCACTCACCTTACTAGCGTTGTTCTTACTGTCCACAAGGCCATCATCCACACTGTCTACTACAGTGAAATCCTCTCTACTCTCCAACACAGGGACATCCTCCTAACTGTCCTCACCACGGATGTCCTCCCAACTATCAAACACAGCAAATCCTTCCCACTGAAAACAACAGGGACATCCTCCCCACTGTGCAACACAGGGACATCCCCCTGTGCACAACAGGGATGTCCTAACCGCTGTCCACAACAGATATGTCCTCCGCACTCTCCACCATATGGACATCCTTCCAACTATGCACCACAGGGATATTCTCCAGTGCACCACAGTAATATCCTTCCCACTGTCCATCACAGGGAAATACTCCCCACTGTCCACCACTTGGATTTGCTCCCCACTGTCTACAACAGTGATATCCTTCCCACTATTCAAACTAGAAAATTCCTCCCCGCTGTCCACCAAGACGACATCCTTAAGACTGTCCTCTTCAGTGATATTCTCTCCTCAGATCATAACAGGGATCTCCTTCCCAGTGTCCATCACAAGTAGGTCCTCCCCACTGTCCACCAGAAGCACACCCTTCCCACTGTCCACCACAAAGAGGTCTATCCCATTGTCCACAACAGGGACATCCTTCCCAATGTCCACAACATATATGTCCTTTCCACTGTCCACCACAGGGACCTCCTTCCCACTGTCCACCACAGGGTAGTCCTCTCTACTGTCTACCACAAGGATGTCTTTTCCACTGTCTACCAGATTGATGTCCTCGCCACTGTTTACAACAAACATGTATACACCACTGTCCACCACAGAAACGTTCTCTCCACTGTCCACCACAGGGAGTTCCTCCCAACTGTAAATCACAGGAACGTCCTTTCAACTGTTCACCATAGAGACGTCCTTCCCATTATCCACCACAGGGACATCCTCCTGTGTACCACAAGGACATCCTTACCACTGTACACAACATGGTTGTCCTCTCCAATGTCCACTACAGGGACATCCTCACCACTGTCCACAACATGAATATCCTCCACACGGTAAAACACAGGGACATCTTACACATTGTCCACCACAGGGAGGTCCTCCCCACTGTCCACAACAGGAACATTCTTCTGCCTGTCCACCACAGTGATGTCCTCCCCACTGTACATCTCAGGGACATCCTCCTGTGCACAACAGGATGTTCTTACCACTGTACTCCCTAGAGATGTCCTCTGAACTCCCCACTACAAGGACACCCTTCTCACTGTCCACCAAAGAGACATTCACTTGTGCACCAAAGGAACTTTGTTCTTACTACAAGTTCTTACTACAGTCTACAAGGCTGTCTTCTGCGCTGTCCAACACACTCCTCATTATTGTCTTTTTCACTGTCAACAAAAGAGAGGTCCTCTGAGTTGTCCACTGCAGTGACGCCCTTCCAACTGTCCACAACAGTAAAGTCCTCCCCACTGTCCAAAACAGGGAGGTCCTCCCCACTGTCCACCATATGGACGTCCTAATCACTAGCCATCACAGGGATTTCCTTCCTACTGTCAACCTTAGAGAGGTCCTCCCAGCTGTCCAAAACAGGAACATCCTTCTCACTGTTCACCACAAGGACATCCTCCCCACTGTGCATCACAGGGACATCCTCCTGTGCACAACAGTGATGGCCTCACCCTTGTGCACCACAAGAATGTCTGCCTTTGCACACCAGTAATGTCCTCACAACAGTTTACCCCAGAGACGTCCTCTGCACACTTCAAGGCAGGGACATCATATCCAATGTCCACCAAAGGATGTTCTCTTTTGCACCAGAGAAACTTCCTCAACACTGTCCACCAAAGGACGTTCTCCCCATTGTCCACCAAACGAACATATTCCCCAAAGTCCACTAAAGAGAAGTCCTTTCCACTGTCCACAACAGGGACGTCCTTCCCACTGTCCACCACAGAGAGTTCCTTCCAGCTCTCCACCACAGGGATATCCTTCTCACTGTTCACAACAGGGACATCCTCCCCACTGTGCACAACAAGGACATCCTCCCGTGCACAACAGGGATGTGCTCAACCTTGTGCAACACAGGAACATCTTCCTGTGCACACCATGGATGTTCTCACCACTGTCTACCTCAGAGATGTTCTCCTCACAGTCCACGACAGGGACATCATTCCCAATGTCTACCAAAGTGACATTCTCCTTTGCCCCAGAGAAACGTCATCACCACTGTCCACCACAAGACATCCTGACCACTGTCCACCACAGGGATGTACTCCCCATTGTCCAGCTAAGGGAAATCCTCTCCACTATTTGCAGCAGGGACGTCCTTCCAACTATCCACCACAGGGGGTCCTTTCCACTGTCCACCAGAAAGACATCCTTCCAACTGTCTACCACAGGGACTTATTCCCCAGTGTCAACCAAAGGGATGTCCTCCCCACTTTCCACCACAGGGATGTTTTCCACACGGCCCAACACAGGGCTGTCCTCACCAAGGTCCACTACAGGGACATCCTTCCTACTGTCCACCACAGGGAGATCCTCCTCACTGTCCACAACATGGATGTCCTTCCCACTGTAAAACAAAGAAATGTCCTTCCCACTGTCCACCACAGGGATGTCTTTCCATCTGTCGACTACATTGACATCCACCGCATTGTCCACCACAGGGAAGTCCTCACAACCATCCTCCACAGGGAGGTCCTCCCCATAGTCCACCACACGGATGTCCTCCACAGTTTAATCCACAGGCATGTCCTCCTCAGTGTGCACTACAGTGAAGTACTCACCACTCTATACCACAGGGATGTCCTTCCCATTGACCACCTCAGTGACTACCTCCCCTCTTTCCATCACAGGGATATCCTACCCACTGTCCACCACAGAAAGATTCTCCCTGCTCTCCACCACAGGGACATCCTTACCACTGTTTACCACAGGGTCATCCTCACCAATGTGCACCAGTGGGAAATCCTTCCCACTGTTCACCCAGGAACATCCTTTACACTGTGCACAACAGGGACATTCTTCTGTGCATAACAGAAATGTTCTTACCACTGTCCATTGCAGAGATGTCCACTGCACTCTCCACTCCAGGCAAATACTTCCCACTGTCCACCAAAGAGACGTTTTCTTGTGCACCACAGGAACATCCTCCCCACTGTCCACAATGTCATCATCACCATTTTCCACCACAGTGATGTGCTCTGCACTCTCCAAAACAGGGATATGATTCCCAAGGTCCACCAAAATAGTGTTTTCCAGTGCACCACAGAAACGTCCTCCCCACTGTCCACCAGAGAGATGTCCTCATCACTGTCCAGCACAGGGATCCCACCTATCCAACAGAGTGCTCCTCTTCACTGTCCAAAATAGAGATGTCCTTCCCACTGTCCACCACAGAGAGATCCTCCCAGCTGTCCATCACAGGGATGTCCTCCCAACTGTCCACCAGAGGGATATCCTTCCCACTGTGCACCACAAGGAGGTCCTTCCCAATGTCCACAAAAGTGACATCCTTTTTAAAATCCACAACATAAACGTCTTTCTAACTTTCCAGAACAGGGATATCCTTCTTACTGTCTACCACAGGGAGGTCCTCTCTACTGTCCACCACAGTGATGTCCTTTCCACTGTCCACCACAGGGAAGTCCTCCTCACTTTCCAGCACAAGGACATCTTTCCCACTGTCCAGTACAGAAAAAACCACCCCACTGCCCACCACGGGAATGTCCTACACTTGGTCAGCCACAGGGACATCGTGCCCAATGTTCACCACAGGGATGTTCTCACCAATGTCCAACAAAGTGTTGTCCTCAGCACACTTCACCACAGAGAAATCTTTTTCCTGTCAACCACAAGACGTCCGCCGGACTGTCCACCACAGATATGTTTTCGCACTCTCCACAACAGGGGCGTCCTCAACAATGTCCACCACAGGGGTGTGCTTTTCCATAGTTCAAAACAGAAACATCCCTTCTGTCTTCTCCTCTCTCTTGATGCCCTTCTGCCCTCTCCTCTCTCTGGTTGCCCTTCTGTTTTCTCCTCTCTCTGGATATCCTTCTGTCTTCTCTTCTCTCTTTCTTTTCTCTCCTCTTTCTGGATGCCCTTCTCTTCTCTCCTCTCTCTCACTCTTCTGCTCTCTCTGGATGGGCTTCTGTTCTCTTCCCTTTCTGGATTCTCTCCAGTACTCTCATCTCTGTGGATGTACTTCTGCTCTCTCTTCTCTCGGGATGTCCTTCTGTCCTTGCATCTCTCTGGATGCCATTCTATCTTCTCCTTTCTCTGGTTGCCCTTCTGTTCTCTCCTCTCTCTGGATGCCCTTTTGTCCTCTCCTCTCTCTAGATACCCTTCTATTCTATCCTCTCACAGGATGCCCTTCTGTTCTCTCCTCTGTTTGGATGCACTTGTGTCCTCTTCTCTCTCTGGATGCCCTACGGTTCTCTCTGCTCTCTGGATTCCCTTCTGTCTTCTCCTCTCTCTGGATGCCGTTCTATCCTCTCCTCTCTCTGGATGCCCTTCTGCTCTCTCTTCTCTGTGGAGGAAATTCTGTCCTCTCCACTCTCAGGATGCCCTTCTGTCTTCTTCTATCTCCCCATGCCTTTCTGTCTTCTCTTCTTTCTGGATGCCCTTCTGTTCTCTACTCTCCTTAAATGCCCTTCTGTCTTCTCCTCTATCCCTATTCCTTTCTGTTCTCTCGTCTCTCCCAATGCCCTTCAATCCTCTTCTCTCTCTGGATGTCCTTTACTCTTCTGCTCTCTCTAAATGGGATTCTGTTCTCTCCTCTTTCTGGATTCTCTCCTGTACTCTAATCTCTGGAGATCTGCTTCTGTTCTCTCTTCTCTCGGGATGTACTTCTGTCTTCTCCTTTCTCTAGTTGCCCTTCTCTTCTCTCCTCTCTCTGGATGCCCTTATGTCCTCTTCTCTCTCTGGATGCCCTACTGTTCTCTCCTCTCTCTGGATTCCCTTCTGTCTTCTCCTCGCTCTGGATGACCTTCTGTTCTCTTCTTTCCATGGATGCCCTTCTGTCCTCTCCTCTCTCAGGATGCCCATCTGTCCTCTTCTCCATCTAGATTATTTCTATCTTCTCCTATTTCCGGATGCCCTTCTGTTCTCTCCTCTCTCTGGAAGCCCTTCTGTCTTCTCTGCTCTCTGTATGCCCTTCTGTTCTCTCGTCTCTCTAGATATTCTTCTGTTCTCTCCTCTATCTAGATGTCTTTCTGTTCTCTCCTCTACCTAGATGCCCTTCTGTCTTCTCCTCTCTCTGTATGGCCTTCTTTACACTTTTCCATGGATGCCCTTTTGCCCTCTCCTCTCTCTGGATGCCCTTCTTTTCTCTCTTCTCTCTGGAGGCCATAGTGTCCTCTCCTCTATCTGGATGCCCTTCTGTCTTCTCCTGTCTCCCGATGCCCTTCTGTAATCGCTTTTTTTCTGGATATGCTTCTGTTCTTAGCTCTCTCTACATGCCCTTCTGTCATCTATTTTCTCTAGATGCCCTTATGTTCTCTCCTCTTTCTGGATTCTCTAATGTTCTATCTCTATGAATGTGCTTCTGTTCTCTTTTCTCTTGGGATGTCCTTATGTCCTCTCCTCTCTGAATGCCATTCTGTCTTCTCCTTTCTCTGGATGCCCTTCTGTTCTATTCTCTCTCTGGATGCCCTTTTGTCCTCTCCTCTCTATGGATACCCTTCTGTTCTCTCCTCTCTCTGGATGCCCTTGTGGCCTCTTCTCTCTCTGGATGCCCTTCTGCTCTCTCCTCTCTCTGAATGCCCTTCTGTTCTCTCCTCTCTCTGGATTCCCTTCTATCTTCTCCTCTCTCTTGATGCCCTTCTGTTCCCTCTCCTCCTGGATGCCCTTCTGTTCTTTCCTCTCTCTGGATGCCCTTCTGTCTTCTCCTCTCTCTGGATGCCCTTCTATTCTCTCCTCTCTCTGGATGCCCTTCTGTTCTCTCCTCTCTCCGGATGCCTGTTTGTCGTCTCCACTCTCTGGATGCCCTTCTGTTCTCTCCTCTCTCCTGATGCCTTTCTGTCTTCTCTCTCCCTATGCCCTTCTGTCCTCTCCTCTCTCTGGATGCCCTTTTGTCTTGTCCTCTCCCTAGATGCCATTTGTTCTCTCATCTCTAGGGATGCCCTTCTTCCCTTTCCTCTCTCTGGATGCCCTTCTGTCCACTCTTCTCTCTGCATGCCCTTCTGCTTTTCCTCTCTCCCTATGCCCTTCTGTTCTCTCATCTCTCCGGCTTCCCTTCTGTCTTCTCCTCTCACTGGATGCCATTCTTTTCTCTCCTCTTTCTGGATGCCCTTCAGTTCTCTCCTCTCTCCAGATGCCCTACTGTCTTCTTCTCTCTCTGGATGCCCTTATGTTCTCTCTTCTGTCTCTGGATGTTTTTCTGTCTTCTCTGCTCTCTGGATACTTTTCTATTCTCTACTCTCCCTGGATGCCCTTCTGTTTTCTCTGCTCTCTGAATGCCCTTCTGTTATCCTCTCTCGGTGGATGTGTTTCTGTCTTCTCCACTCTCTGGATGCCCTTCTGTTCTCTCTTCTCCCTGGATGCCCTTCTGACCTGTCCTCTCCATGTATGCCTTTCTGTCTTCTCCTCTCTCTTGTTGGATTTCTGTTCTCTCCTCTCTCTGGATCCATTCTGTCCTTTCCTCTCTCTTTATGCGCTTCTGTCCTCTCTTCTCCCTGGATGCTTTTCTATCCTCTTTTCTCTCTGGATGACCTTCTGTTCTCTCCTCTCTCTGGATTTCCTGTTTGTCTTCTCCTCTCGCTAGATGCCCGTCTCTTCTCTCCTCTCTCTAGATGCCCTTCTGTCCTCTATTCTCTCTTGATGCCTCTCTGTTCTCTCCTCTCACCGATGCCATTCTGTCCTCTCCTCTCTCTGGATGCCCTTCTGTCTTCTCTCTCCAGATGCCCTTCAGTCCTCTTCTCTCTCTGGATGTCCTTCAGTCTTCTACTATCTCTGGTTGGGCTTCTGTTCTCTCCTTTTTCTGGATTTTCTAATGTTCTATCATCTCTCTGAATTGGTTTCTGTTCTCTCTTCTCTCGGAATTTCCTTATGTACTATCGTCTCTCTGAATGCCCTTCTGTCTTCTTCCTCTGGATGAACTTCTGTTCTATCCTCTCTCTGGATGCCCATTTGCCCTCTCCTCTCTATGGAAACCCTTTGGTTCTCTCATCTCTGTTGATGTCCTTCTGTTCTCTCCTCTCTCTGGATGTCCTTGTGTCCACTTCTCTCTCTGGATGCCCTTCTGCTTTCTCCTCTCTCTAGATGCCCTTCGGTTCTCTCCTCTCTCTGGATTCCCTTCTGTCTTCTACTCTCTTTGGATACCCTTCTGTCTTCTCCTCACTCCCTATGCCTTTCTGTTCTCTCATCACCCCGGCTTCCCTTATGTCTTCTCCTTTGTTTGGATACCCTTCTGTTCTCTCTGTTCTCCAGATGCCCTTCTGTCTTCTCCTCTCTCTGGAAGCCCTTCTGCTCTCTCCTCTCACTAGAAGCCCTTCTGCACTCTCCCCTCTCTGAATGCCCTTTTGTTCTATCCTCTCTCTGGATTCCCTTCTGTCTTCTCCTCTCTCTTGATGCCCTTCTGGTCTCTCCTCTCTCTGGATTCCCTTCTGTTCTCTCCTCTCTCCGAATGCCCTTCTGTTCTCTCCCCTCTCTGTGTTCGCTTCTGACTTCTCTTTCTCTGGATGCCCATCTGTTCTCTCCTCTTTCTGGATGCACTTCTGTCTTCTGCTCTCTCTGTATGGCCTTCTGTACTATTTTATTTGGATGCCATTTTTTTCCTCTCCTCTCTCTGGATGCCCTTCTGCTCTGTCTTCTCTCTGGAGGAAATTCTGTCCTCTCCTCTCTCTGCATGTCCTTCTGTCTTCTCGTATCTCCCGATTCCCTTTTGTCTTCTCCTATTTCTGGATGCCCTTCTGTTCTCTTCACTCTTTAGATGCCCTTATTCTCATTCCTCTTGCTGGATGCCCTTCTGTTCTCTCCTCTCTCTGGATTCCCTTCTGTCTTCTCCTCTCTTTGGATCCACTTCTGTTCTCTCTTCTCTCTGGAAGCCCTTCTGTTGTCTCCTTCTTCTGGATGACATTCTGTTCTCTCCTCTATCTAGATGCCCTTCTGTCTTTTCCTCTCTCTGTTTGGCCTTCTGCACTATTTTATGTGGATGCCCTTTTTTCCTCTCCTCTCTCTGGATGCCCTTTTGCTCTCTCTTCTCTCTGGAGGAAATTCTGTCCTCTCCTCTCTCTGGATGCTTTTCTGTCTTCTCATATCTCCCGATGCCCTTCTGTCTTCTCCTCTCTCTGGATTCCCCATAATTTTCTATTCACACTGGATGCCCTTCTTTCTTCTCCTCTCTCTACATGCCCTTTTGTGTTCTCCTCTCTCAGGGTGCCCTTCAGTCATCTTATCTCTCTGTATGTCCT
This sequence comes from Arvicanthis niloticus, assembly GCF_011762505.2. Classification (NCBI taxonomy): domain Eukaryota; kingdom Metazoa; phylum Chordata; class Mammalia; order Rodentia; family Muridae; genus Arvicanthis; species Arvicanthis niloticus. The sequence continues at coordinate 44,034 of NW_023046543.1, forward strand.
TCACTGTTCTGCTCTCTCTGGATGGGCTTCTGTTCTCTCCTCATTCTGGATTCTCTCCTGTTCTCTCATCTCTCTGTTTGCGCTTCTGTTCTCTCTGCTCTCATGATGTCCTTTTGTCCTCTCCTCTCTCTGGATGCCCTTCTGTCTTCTCCTTTCTATGGTTGCCCTTCTGTTCTCTCCTCTCTCTCTGGATGCCCTTTTGTCCTCTCTTCTCTCTGGATACCCTTCTGTTCTATCCTATCTCTGGATGCCCTTCTGTTCTATCCTCTCTCTAAAAGGCCTTGTGTCCGCTTCTCTCTCTGGATGCCCTTCTGTTCTCCTCTCTCTCCGGATTCCCTTCTTTCTTCTCCTCTCTCTGGATGACCTTCTGTTCTCCTCTCTCCCTGGATGCCCTTCTGGCTTCTCCTCTCTCAGGATGCCCATCTGTCCACTTCTCAATCTAGAATACTTCTCTCTTCTTCTCTTTCCAGATGCCCTTCTGTTCCCTCCTCCCTCTGGAAGCCCTACTGTCTTCTACGCTATCTAGATGCCCTTCTAGTCTCTCCTATCTCTAGATACCCTTCTGTTCCCTCCTCTATCTAGATGCTCTTCTGTCTACTCCTCTCTCTGTGTGGCCTTCTTTACTCTTTTCTAGGGATGCCCTTCTGCCCTCTCCTTTCTCTGGATGCCCTTCTTTTCTCTCTTTTCTCTGGAAGCCATAATGTCCTCTCCTCTATCTGGATGCCCTTCTGCCTGCTCCTATCACCCGATGCACTTCTGTCTTCTCCTCTTTCTGGATATCCATCTGTTCTCTGCTCTCTCTACATTCCCTTCTGTCCTCTATTCTGTCTGGATGCCCTTATATTCTCTCCTCTTTCTGGATTCTCTAATGTTCTATCATCACTCTGAATGTGCTTCTGTTCTCTCTTCTCTTGGGAAGTCCTTATGTCCTCTCCTTTCTCTGAATGCCCTTCTGTCTTCTCCTTTCTCTGGATTCCCTTCTGTTCTATCCTCTCATTGGATGCCCATTTGTACTCTCCTCTCTAAGGATACCCTTCTGTTCTCTCCTCTCTCTTGATGCCCTTCTGTTCTCTCCTCTCTCTGGATGCCCTTGTGTCCTCTACTCTCTCTAGATGCCCTTCTGCTCTCTCATCTCTCTTGATGCCATTCTGTTCTCTCCTCTCTCTGGATTCCCTTCAGCTCTCTCCTCTCTCTTGATGCCCTTCTGTTCTCTCTTCTTTATGGATGCCCTTCTGTTCTCTCCTCTCTCTGGATGCCCTTCTGTCTTCTCCTCTCTCTGGATGCCCTTCAGCTCTCTCCTCTTACTGGATGCCCTTCTGTTCTCTCTTCTCTCTGGATGCCCTTCTCACTTCTCCTCTCTCTGCATGCCCTTCTGTTCTCTCCTCTCTCCTGATGCCCTTCTGGCTACTCCTCTCTCCCTATGCCCTTCTTTCCTCTCCTCTCTCTGGATGCCCTTCTGTCTTCTTTTCTCTCTGGATGCCCTTCTGTCTTCTCCTCTCTCCCTATGCCCTTCTGTTCCGTCATCTCTCCAGGTTCCCTTCTGTCTTCTCCTCTCTTTGGATGTTGTTCTGTTCTCTCCCCTCTCTCCATGCCCTTCTATTCTCTCGTCTCTCTGGCTTCCCTTCTGTCTTCTCCTCTCTCTGGATGCTGTTCTGTTCTCTCCTCTCTCCAGATGCCCTACTGTCTTCTTCTCTCTCTGGATGCCCTTCTGCCCTCTCCTCTCTCTGGATGCCCTTATGCTCTCTCCTTTCTCTGGGTGTTCTTCTGTCTTCTCTGCTCTCTGGATACTGTTCTATTCTCTACTCTCCCTAAATGCCCTTCTGTTTTCTTTGCTCTCTGAATGCCCTTCTGTTCTCCCCTCTCTGTGGATGTGTTTCTGTCTGCTCCTCTCTCTGGATGCCCTTCAGTTTTCTCTACTCTCTGGATGCCCTTCTGTCCTCTCCTTTCCATGGATGCCTTTGTGTCTTCTTCTCTCTCTTGATGTCCTTCTCTTCTCTCCTCCCTCTGGGTGATTTTCTGTTCTCTCCACTCTCAGGATGCCCTTCTGTCCAACCTTTCTCCGGATGCCCTTCTGTTCTCTCCTCTCTCCAGATATCCTACTCTCCTATCCTCTCTCTGCATATTCTTCTGTCTTTTCTTCTCTCTGGATGACCTTCTGTTGTCTCTTCTCCCTGGATGACCTTCTGTTCTCTCCTCTATCCGGATGCCCTTCTGTTTTCACCTCTCTATGGATGCCCTTCTGTCTTCTCCTCTCTCTACATGCCCTTCTGTTCTCTCATTCCCTCAGGATGCCATTCTGTACCCTTCTCTCTCTGGATGTTCTTCTGTTGTCTCCTCTAGCTGGATGTGCTTCTGTTCTCTCCTCTCTCTAGATGCCCTTCTGTCTTTTCCATGCTCCGGATGCCTTCTGTTCTCTCTTTTTCCTGGAGGCCATTCTGTCCTTTCCTCTCTCTGGATGCCCTTCTATCCTCTCCTCTCTCTGGATTCCCTTCTGTCCTCTCCTCTCTCTGGTTGCTCTTCTGTTCCTTCTCACTATAGATGCTCTCCTGTACTCTCATCTCTCTAGATGCCCTTCTGTTTTCTCCTCTCTCCGGATGCTCTTTTTTCTTCTCCTCTCTCTGGATGTCCTTCTGATCTCTCCTCTCTTTGGATGCCCTTCAGTATTCTCCTCTCTCTGGATGCCCTTCTGTTCTCTCATCTCTCTATGGGCCCTTATTTACTCTCTTCTCTCTGGATGCCCTTCTGTTATATCCTGTCTCTTGATGCCCTTCTCCTGTCTCCAGATGTTCTCTGTACTATCCTCTCTCCGGATGTCCTTCTGTCTTCTCCTCTCTCTGGATGCCCTTCTAATATCTCCTCACTCTGGATTCCATTTTGCCCACTCATATCTCTGTTTGCCCTTCTGTTCTTTTTTCTCTATGGATGCTCTCCTGTCTCTCATCTTTCTGAATGACCTTCTGTTCTCTCCTCTCTCTGGATGCCCTCTGTCTTCTCCGCTCTATGGATGCCCTTCCATTCTCTTCTCATTCTAGATGATCTTCTGTTTCCTCCACTGTCTAGATGCCCTTGTGTTCTATCCTCTTCTGGTTGTTTTTCTGTCTTCTCCTCTCTCTGTATGCCGTTCTGTCCTCTCCTCTCACTCGATGCCCTTCTGTCTTCTCCTCTCTTTGAATGCCCTTCTGTTCTCTCCACTGACTGCATGACCTTCTTTCTGCTCCTCTCTCTGGATGCGCTTCTGTTCTCTTTTCTGTCTGGATGCCCTTCTGTCCTCTCCTCTCTCTCGATGCCCTTCTGTCTTCTCCTCTCTGTGGATGCCCTTCTGTTCTCTCCACTGACTGCATGACCTTTTTTCTGCTCCTCTCTCTGAATGCTCTTCTGTTTTTTCCTTTTTTCGGATGCTCTTCTGTCTTCTCTCTGGATGCCCTTCTGTTCTTTTCTCCCTCTGGATGCTGTTCTGTCCTCTCTCCTCTCTGGATGCCAATCTGTCTTCCACTCTCTCTTGATTCCCTTCTGAACTCTCCTCTCTCTGGATGCTCTTCTTTTATCTCATCTCTCTGGATGCCTTTCTTTCTTTTCCTCTCTCTGGATGACCTTCTGTTTTTATCTCTCTATGTATGCCCTTCTATCTTCTCCTCTCTCTACATGCCGTTCTGTTCTCTCAGCTCTCTAGATTCCCTTCATTCCTCTCATCTCTCTGATGCCATTCTGTTCTCTTCTCTCTATGGATGCTCTTCTGTTCTCTCATCTCTCTAGATTCTCTTCTGTCCTCTCATCCCTCAGGATGCCTTCTGTTCCCTTCTCTCTCTGGATGATCTTTTGTTGGCTCATTTCTGTGGATGCCCTTCTGTTTACTCCTCTCTCTGGAAGATCTTCTGTTCTCTCATCTCTCTGTATGCCCTTGTGTCCTCTCCTCTCTCTGGATGCTTTTCTTTTCCCTCATCTCTCTGGATGCCCTTGTGTCCCCTGCTCTCCCTGGATACTCTTCTGTATTCTCCTTTCTCTGGATGCCCTCTTGTCCTCTACTCTCTCTGGATGCCTTTCTGTTCTCTCCTCACTCTGACCCCCTTCTGTCTTCTCTCTCTGCATTTCCTGTTTTCCCCTCTATATGGATGCGCTTCTGTGTTCTCCTCTCTCCGGATTTTCTTCTGTTCACTCCTCTCTCTGTATGCCCTTCTGTCTTTTTGTCTCTCTTGATGAACATCTGTTGTTTCCTCTATCTGTATGACCTTCTGTTCTCTTCTCTATCCAGATGCCTTCTGTCTTCTCCTCTCTCTGGATGCCCTTCTGTTCTTTCCTCTCTCTTGATGCCCTTCTGTCCTCTCCTCTCTCTGAATGCCCTTCTGTCTTGCCCTTTTTCTGGATGCCCTTGTGATCTCTCCACTCTCAGGATACCCTTCTGTACAGTCATTTCTCTGAATGTCCTTCTGTCTTCTTTTTTCCTCTGGATACCCTTCTGTTTACACCTATCTATGGATGCCCTTCTTTCTTCTCTTCCCTCTACATGCCTTTCTTTCTCTCGCATCTCTCTGGATCCCGTTCTGTCTTCTCCTCTATCTGGATGCCCTTCTGTCTTTTCATCACTCTGGATGACCTTCTGTTGTCTCCCCTTTCTGGATTACCTTCTGTTCTCTCCTCTCTCTGGATGCCCTTCTGTCTTCTTCTCTCTCTGAATGCCCTTCTGTCTTCTTGGCTCTCTGGATGCCCTTCTGTCCTCTCATCTCTTGGATGCCCTTCTGTCCTCTTCTCTCTCTGGATTCCCTTCTGTCCTCTAATCTTTCTGGTTGCCTTTCTGTTCTCTTGTCTCTATGGAGGCTCTCCTGACCTCTCATCGCTCTGGATGCCCTTCTGTTCTCTCCTCTCTCTGGATAACTTTCTGTCTTCTCCTCTCTTGATGCCCTTCTGTCTTCTACACTCTCTGAATGCCCTTCTGTCCTCTCCTATCTCTGAATGCCCTTCTGTCTTCTTTTCTCTCTGGATGCTCTTCTGTTCACTCCTCTCTCTGGATGCCTTTCTTTTCTATCCTCTATCCAGATGCATATCTGTCCTCTCCTCTCTCTGGATGTGCTTCTGTTTTCTCCACTTTCTGGATGCCCTTCTGTTCTCTCCTCTTCATGTAGGCCCATCTGTCCTCTCCTCTCTCTGGATGCCCTTCGGACTTCTCTTTTCGATGGATGTCCTTCTGGCCTCTCTTCTTTCTGGATGCCCTTCTGTATTCTCCTCTCTCTGGATGCCCCTCTGTTCTCTTCTCTCTCTGGATGATCTTCTGTTCTCGCATCTCTCTGGATGCCATGGTATCCTCTCCTCTCTCTGTATGCCCTTCTATCTTCTCTTCTCTATGGATGCACCTTTATCTTCTCCTCTCTTTTGATGCCCTTCTTTTTTCTCCTCTCTTCTGATACTCCTCTGTTCTTTCCATTCTCTGGATGCCATTCTGTTCTCTCCTCTTGCTGGATGGCCTTCTGTCCTCTCCTCTCCATAGATGCACTTGTGTCCTCCTCTCTCTGGATTACCTTTTTTCCTCTACTCTCTTTGGATGCCCTTCTGTCTTCTCTTCTTCCTGGATGACCTTCTGTTCTCTCCTCTCTACGGATTATCTCTCTCTAGTTGCCCTTCTGTCTACTCCTCTCTCCCTATGCCCTTCTGTTCTCTCGATTCTCTCGATGCACTTCAGTCTTCTCCTCTCTCTGGATGCTCGAAAATTTTCTACTTACTCTGGATATCTTTCTGTCTTCTCCTCTCTCTAGATGCCCTTCTGTTATCTCCTCTCACTGGATGCCATTCTGTCCTCTACTCTCTCTGGATGCCCTTCTGTCTTCTCCTCTCTCCGGATGCTCTTTGTTCCTCTTCTCTCTCTGGATATCCTTAAGTCTTCTGCTCTCTCTGGATGGGCTTCTGTTCTCTCCTCTTTCTGGATTCTCTCCTGTACTCTCATCTCTCTGGATTCCCTTCTGTCTTCTCCTTTCTTTGGATGCCCTTCTGTTGTCTCCTCTCTCTGTATGCCCTTTTTTCCTCTCCTCTCTCTGGGTAGCTTTCTGTTCTCTCCTCTCTCTGTATGCCCTTCTGTTCTCTCCTCTATCTGGATGCCCTTGTGTCCTCTTCTCTCTCTGGATGCCATTTCTTCCTCTCTTCTCTCGGGATGTCCTTATGTCTTCCCTTCTCTCTGGATGCCCTTCTGTTCTCTTCTCTCTCTGGATGATCTTCTGTTCTCTCATCTTTCTAGATGCCCTTGTGTTCTATCTTCTCTCGGGATGCCCTTCTGTCTTCTCTTCTCTAGGGATGCTCTTCTGTCCTCACCTCTCTTTGGATGTCCTTCTGTTTTCCCCTCTCGTCCGATGCTCCTCGATTGTCTCCTCTCTCTGGATGCCCTTCTGTATTCTCTCT
>NW_023046544.1:0-50448 GCF_011762505.2 Arvicanthis niloticus
CTCTCTAGATGACATTCTGTTCTCTCTGTCTATCTAGATCCCTTCTGTTTTCTCCCTCACTCTGGATGGCCTTCTTTCTCTCTTCTGTGGATGCCCTTCTGTCCTCCCTGTATCTGGATGCCCTTCTGTCTTGTCTCTTTCCTGGTTGCCCATTCTGTCCTCTGCTCTAACTAGAGGCCCTTCTGTCCTCTCGTCTCTCTGGATGCCTTTCGTCTCTTCTCTCCCCTGGGATGCCCTTCAGTCCCCTTCTCTCTCAGGATGGTCCCTTCAGTCTTCTGCTTTCTCTGGATGGATTCTGTACTCTCCCCTTTCTGTATTCACATCCAGTTCTTCATCTCTCTGGATGGCCTTCTGTTTTCTTTTCTCTAGGGATGTCCTTTGTCCTCCTCCCTCGTCTCTGGATGCCCTTCTGTCCATCTTCATCTTTTGATACTTTTCTGTTTCTCTAATCTCTCCTGGATGCCCTTCTGTATTCTCCTCTCTCTGGATGGCCTTGTGTCTTCTTCTCTCTATGCATGCCCTTCTGTTCTCTTCTCCTTCCAATGCCCTCCTGTCAACTACTCTCTCTGGATGTCCTTCTGTTCGTTTCCTCTCTCAGAATGTCCTTCTGTTTTGCCTCTCTCTGGATTCCCTTCTGTATTCTCCTCTCTGAGGGTGCCCTTCTCTTCTCTCCCTCTCTCTGGATTCCCTCTGTACTCAACTCTCGCTTATGGCCAGTTTGTTCTAATCTCTCTGGATTCCCTTCTGTCCTCTCCTCTGTCTTCTCATGCCCTTCTGCTCTCTCATCTCTCTTAATGCTCTTCTTTTCCTCTCCTCACTCTGGATGGCCCCACAGTTCTCTCATTTTTCTGGATGACTTCTGTTCTCTCCTCTCTCTGGATGCCCTTCTGTTCTCTCCTCTCTCTGGATTCACTTCTGTTTTCTCGTCTGTCTGTATGACCTTCTGTCCTCTACCCTCTCTGGATGCCCTTGTGTCTTTCACCTCTCTCTGGATGCCCTTCTGCTCTCTCCTCTCTCTGGATGCCCTTCTTTTCTCTCTTCTCTCAGGATGACCTTATGTTCCATGTCCTCACTCTGGATTCCCTTCTTTCTTCTCCTCTCTCTGGATGCCCTACTGTTCTCTCCTATTTCTGGATACTCTACTGTTCTTTCCTCTCTCCGCATACCATTCTGTCCTTTCCTCTCTCAGGATGCACTTCTGTTCTCCTCCTCTCTCTGCATTCCCGAATTTCTTTTCCTCTCTCTGGATGCCCTTCTGTCATCTCCTCTCTCCGGATGACCTTCTGTCTTCTCGCTTTCTCCCAATGCCTTTCTGGTCTCTCCTCTCCCCGAATGCCCTTCTGTTCTCTCCTCTCTCTGGATTCGCTTCTGTCTTCTCCTTCTCTGAAAGCCATCTGTTCTCTCCTTTTTCTGGAGGCCCTTCTGTTCTCTCCTCTATCTAGGTGCCCTTCGGTCTTCTCCTCTCTCTGTATGGCCTTCTGTACTATTTTATGTGGATGTCCTTCTTTTGCTCTCCTCTCTCTGGATGCCCTTCTGTCTATCTCCTCTCTCTGGATTCCCTTCTGTCTTATCCTCTCTCTGCATGCCTTTCTGCTCTCTCCTCTCTCTGGATGCCCTTCTGTTCTCTCCTCTCTCAAATGCCCTTCTGTCTTCTCCTCTCTCTGGATGCCCTTCTGTTCTCATCCTCTCTCTGGATGCCCTACTGTTCTCTCCTCTCTCCAGATGCCCTAAGTGTCCTTCTCCTCTCTCTGGATGCCCTTCTACTCTCTCCTCCCTCTGGATGCCCTTCTGTTCTTTCCTCTCTCTGGATTCTCTTCTGTCTTCTCCTCTCTCTGGATGCCGTTCCATCCTCTCCTCTCTCTGGATGCCCTTCTGTTCTCTCCTCTTTCTGGATTCCCTATTTTTCTTTTCCTCTCTCTGGATGCCCTTCTGTCATCTCCTCTCTATGGATGACTTTCTGTCTTCTCCACTCTCCCGATGCCCATGGAGTTCTTTCCTCTCTTGGAATTCCCTTCTGTTCTCTCCTCTTTCTGTATTCGCTTCTGTCTTCTCCTACTCTGGATGCCCTTCTGTTCTCTCCTCACTCTGAATGCCCTTGTGTCCTCTTCTCTCTGGATGCCCTTCTGTTCTGTCCTCTCTCTTTAAGCCCTTCTGTTTTCTACACTCTCTGCATGCCCTTCTGTTCTCTCCTCTCTCTGGATGACCTTCTGTCCTCTACTCTCTCTGAATATCCTTCTGTCTTCTCCTCTCTCTGGATGTCCTTCTTCTCTGTCCTCTCTCTAGATGCCCTTCTGTTCTCTCTTCTCTCGGGATGATCTTCTGTCCTCTCCTCTCTCTGGATTCCCTTCTGTCTTCTGCTCTCTCTTGATGCCCTTCTGTTCTCTCCTCTCTCTGGATGCCCTTCTCTATTCTATCCTCTCCCTGGATGCACTTCTGTTCTCTCCTCTCTCTGCATTCCCTAATTTTCTTTTCCTCTCTCTGGATGCCCTTCTGTCATCTCCTCTCTCTGGATGACCTTCTGGCTTCTCCTCTCTCCCGATGCCCTTCTGTTCTCTCCTCTCCCTGAATGCCCTTCTGTTCTCTCCTCTCTCTGGATTCGCTTATGTCTTCTCCTTCTTCTAAAGCCCACTGTTCTCTCCTCTTTCTGGATGCACTTCTGTTCTCTCCTCTATCTAGGTGCCCTTAATTCTTCTCCTCTCTCTGTATGGCCTTCTGTACTATTTTATGTGGATGTCCTTCTTGGCTCTCCTCTCTCTGGATGCCCTTCTGTCATCTCCTATCTCCCGATGCCCTTCTGTCTTCTCCTTTTTCTGGATTCCCTTCTGTCTTCTCCTCTCTCTGGATGCCCTTCTGCTCTCTCCACTCTCTGGATGCCCTTCTGTCTTCTCCTATCTCCCGATGCCCTTCTGTTTTCTCCTCTCTTTGGATTCCCTTCTGTCTTCTCCTCTCTCTGGATGCCCTTCTGCTCTTTCCTCTCTCTGAATGCTCTTCTATGTTCTACTCTATCTGGATTCACTTCTGTTCTCTCCTCTCTTTGGATGCCCTTCTGTTCTCTCCTCTCTCTAGATGCCCTTCTGTCTCTCCTCTATCCAGATGCCCTTCTGTCTTCTCCTCACTCTGGAAGGCCTTCTGTTCTCTTTTCTGTGGATGCCCTTCTGTCTTCTTCTCTTTCTGGATGGCCTTCTGTTCTCCCTGCTCTAACTAGATGTCCTTCTGTCTTCTTTTCTCTCGGGTGCCCTTATGTTCTCTTCCTCTACCTGGATGCCCTTCTGTCTTCTCCTTTCTCTGGATGCGTTCTGTTCTCTCCTCTCTCTGGATGCCCTTTTGTCCTTTCCTCTCAATTGATACCCATCAGTTCTCTCCTCTCTCTGGATGCCCTTCTGTTCTGTCCTCTCTCATGATACCCATTTTGTCTTCTCCTCTCTCTGGATGCCCTTCTCTTCTCTCCTCTCTCTGGATGCCCTTCTGTCCTCTCCTCTCTCTGGATGCCCTTCTGTTCTCTTCTCTCTCTGGATGCACTTTTGTCCTCTCTTCTTCTCCTCTTGATATACTTTCTGTTCTCTCCTCTCTCTCTCTCTCTCTCTCTCTCTCTCTCTCTCTCCTCTCTCTCTCTCTCTCTCTCTGCAAGCCTTCTGGTCTATACTCTCTCTGGATTCACTTCTGTTCTCTCCTCTTCCTGGATGCCCTTCTGTTCTCTACTCTCTCTGGATTCACTTCTGTTCTCTCCTCTTCCTGGATGCCATTCTGCTCTCTACTCTCTCTTGATTCACTTCTGTTCTCTACTCTCTCTGGATTCCCCTTTTGTCCTCTCCTCTCTCTGGATGCCCATCTGTCCTCTTCTCTCTCTGTATGCCCTTCTGTCTTCTCCTCTCTCTGAATGCCCTTCTGTATTCACCTGTGTCTGAATGCCCTTCTGTATTCTCCTCTGTCTGGATGCCCTTCTGTCCTCTATTCTCTCTGGATGCCCTTCTGTTCTCTTATCTCTTTAGTTCCCCTTCTGTTCTCCACTGTATCCAGATGCCATTCTGTCTTCTCCTCCCTCTGGATGGACTTCTGTTCTCTTTTCTGTGGATGCCCTCCTGTCTTCCCCTGTATCTGGATGCCCTTCTGTCTTGTCCTCTTTCTGGATGCCCTTCTGTTCTCTGCTTTAACTAGATGCCCCTTCTGTCCACTCTTTTCTCTGAATGCCCTTCGTTCTCTTCTCTCCCTGGATGCCCTTGAATTCCCTTCTCTCTCAGGATGTCCTTCAGTCTTCTGCTCTCTCTGTATGGCCTTCTGTACTCTCCTCTTTCTGTATTCACTCCAATTCTATCATCTCTCTGGATGCACTTCTGTTCTCATTTCTCTCAGGGGATTTTTTTTGTCCTCTCCTCTCTCTGGATGCCCTTCTGTCTTCTCCTATATCTGGATGCCCTTCTGTTCTCTCCTCTCTCTGGATGCCCTTTTGTCCTCTCCTCTCTCTTGATACCCTTCTTTTCTCCCCTCTCTCTGGATGCCCTTCTGTATTTCTCTTTTATGCCCTTGTGTCCTCTTTCTCTCTTGATACCTCTCTCTTTCTCTCTATCTCTCTCTTCTTCTTCTCCTCTCTCTCTCTCTCTCTCTCTTCCTGTCTCTTCTTCTCTCCTCTCCTCTCTATTTCCTCTTTCTGGATACCACTCTCTCTTCTCTTCTCTTCTCTGGATCCTCTTCTCTCTTCTTCTATCTTTCTCTCTTCTCTTTCCCTTCTGTTCCTCTCTCTCTTTATCATTCTCTTCTCTCTCTGGATACCCTTAGTCTCTCCTCTCTCTGGATGACCTGCTGGTCTCTCTTCTCTCTAGATGCTCTTCTGTCCTCTCCTCTCTCTCTGAATGCCCTTCTGTTTCAACTCTCTCTGAACTCCGTTTTTGTATTTTCCTCTCTTCTGGATGCCTTCTGTTCTCTCCTCTTTCTGGATTCCTTCAGTTCTCTCCTCTTTCTGGATGCCTTTCTGTCGTCTCCTTTTTCTGGATGCCCCTCTGTTCTCTCCTCTCTCTGGATGCCCTTCTGTCTTCTCCTCTCCGTGGATGCCCTTCTGTCTTATCCTTTCTCTGGATGCCCTTTTGTTCTCTCCTCTCTCTGGATGCCCTTTTGTCCTCTCCTCTCTCTTGATACCTTTCTGTTTTCTCCTCTTTCTGGATGCCCTTCTGTTCTCTTCTCTCTCTGGATTCCCTTTTGTCTTCTCCTCACTCTGGATGCCCTTCTCTTCTCTCCTCTCTCTAGATGCCCTTCTGTCCTCTATTCTCTCTGGATGCCCATCTGTTCTCTTGACTCCCCGGATGCCCTTCTGTGCTCTCCTCTCTCTGGATGCCCTTCTGTTCTCTCCTCTCTCTGGATGCCCTTCTGCCTTCTCCTCACTCTGGATGGATTTCTGTACTCTCCTCTCTCTGGATAAACATCTGTCCTCTCCTCTCTATATATACCCTTCTGTCTTCTCCTCTCTCTGTAATGCACTTCTGTTCTCTCCTCTCCCTGCATTCCCAAATTTTCCTTTCCTCTCTCTGGATGCCCTTTCTGTCATCTCCTCTCTCTGGATGACCTTCTGTCTTCTTCTCTCTCCCGATGCCCTTCTGGTCTCTCCTCTCCCCGAATGCCCTTCTGTTCTCTCCTCTCTCTGGATTCACTTCTGTCTTCTCCTTCTCTGAAAGCCCCCTGTGCTCTTCTCTTTTTGGATGCCCTTCTGTTCTCTCCTCTATCTAGATGCCCTTCAGTCTTCTCCTCTCTTTTTATGGCCTTCTGTGCTCTTTTCTGTGTATGCCCTTCTGTCCTGCCCTGTCTCTGGATGCCCTTCTTTCTTCTTCTCTTTCTGGATGGCCTTCTTTTCTTTGCTCTAACTAGATACCCTTCTGTCTTCTTTCCTATCTGGATGCCCTTCTGTTCTCTCCTCTACGTGGATGCCCTTCTGTCCTCTTCTCTCTCTGGATGACCTTCTATCTTCTCCTTTCTCTGGATGCCCTTCTGTTCTCTCTCCTCTCTCTGGATGCCCTTCTGTTCTCTCCTCTCTCTGGATGCACTTCTGTTCTCTCCTCTCTCTGGATGCCCTTCTGTATTCTCCTCTCTCTGGATGCCCTTGTGTCCTCTTCTCTCTCTGCATGCCTCTCTGTTCTCTTCTCTTTCCGATGCTCTTCTGTCAACTCCTCTCTCTTAATGCCCATCTGTCGTTTCCTCTCTCTGAATGCCCTTCTGTTTTGCCTCTCTCTGGATTTCCTTCTGTATTCTCCTCTCTCTGGATGCCCTTCTGTTCTTTCCTCTTTCTGGATGCCCTTCTGTTCTCTCCTCTCTTCGGATGCCCTTCTGTCTTCTCCTCTCTCTGGATGCCCTTCTGTCTTATCCTTTCTCTGGATGCCCTTCTATTCTCTCCTCTCTCTGGATGCCCTTTTGTCCTCTCCTCTCCCTTGATACCCTTCTGTTCTCTCCTCTTTCTGGATGCCCTTCTGTTCTCTCCTCTCTCTGGATTCCCTTTTTGTCTTTTCCTCACCCTGGATGCCCTTCTCTTCTCTCCTCTCTCTAGATGCCCTTCTGTTCTCTATTCTCTCTGGATGCCCATCTGTTCTCTCGACTCCCCGAATGCCCTTCTGTGCTCTCCTCTCTCTGGATGTCCTTCTGTACTCTCCTCTCTCTGGATGCCCTTCTGCTCTCTCCTCTGTCTGAATGCCCTTCTGTTCACTCCTCCCTCGGGATGCCCTTCTGCCCTCTCCTTTTTCTGGATGCCCCTCTGTTCTCTCCTTTCTCTGGATGCCCTTCTGCCTTCTCCTCACTCTGGATGGCTTTCTGTACTCTCCTCTCTCTGGATGCACATCTGTCCTCTCTTCTCTCTGTATACCCTTCTGTCTTCTCCTCTCTCTGTATGCTCTTCTGTTCTCTCCTCTCTTTGGATTCCCTTCTGTCTTCTCCTCCTCTCTGGATGCCCTTCTGTTCTCTCCTCTCTCTGGATTCACCTCTGTACTCGCCTCTCTCTGGATGCTCATTTGTCCTCTAATCTCTCTGGATTCCCTTCTGTCCTCTCCTCTGTCTGGATGCCCTTCTGCTCTCTCATCTCTCTTAATGTTCTTCTGTTCTCTCCTCACTCTGGATGCCCTACAGCTCTCTCATTTTTCTGGATGCCCTTCTGTTCTCTCCTCTCTCTGGATGCCCTTCTGTCTTCTCCTCTCTCTGTATGCCCTTCTGTTCTCTCCTCTCTTTGGATCCCCTTCTGTCTTCTCCTCTCTCTGGATGCCCTTCTGTTCTCTCCTCTCTCTGGATTCACTTCTGTTCTCTCCTCTTTTTTGGATGACCTTCTGTACTCCACTCTCTCTGGCTGCCCTTCTGTCTTCTCCTCTCTTTGGATGCCCTTCTGCTCTCTCCTCTCTCTGAATGCCCTTCTGTTCTCTCTTCTCTCGGGATGACCTTCTGTCCACTCCTCACTCTTGATTCCCTTCTGTCTTCTCCTCTCTCTTGATGCCCCTTCTGTTCTCTCCTCTTTCTGGATGCCCTTCTTGTTGGTATCAGTCTCCGAACCCAGTGAAGTCACTTTTAGGCAACTCCCACATTGTTGCCGAGGAAACAGGTACAATGCTCCCAGAATCCACCTGGCTCCCTCACCTGTACCCTAGGAGATACTAAGTCACCGCCCATATAAAACAGGGCAGTACCTTGGACTTGCACTCTCTTTAACTTCTTATCTCCCCCACTGTTTCCCTACTTTTGTCCTTTCCCCTGAATAAACCTCCTCCTCCCTCTTGGAACACGTGGTCTGGAGTGGTCTATTCTGCACGATTGCCCAATTTTCTTTCATCTTTCTTTCATTGGTGCATTGGGCTGAGTTCGAATACTTTGGGAACTGCCAGGAAGGGCAGACACTGAGTGGCTTCTGACCACCACGCCACCACTTCCGCTTCAGCCACCAACTCCATTGCACAGGACTGGGCCTGACTGTGCCACTGCTTGGCGCGTCGCAGGCCAAGATCAAGCCTAAGCTGCTGCCCACCACTGCAAAGGCACAGGCCGAGGCCGAGCCACTGCCCCGCACCCGCTGCTGCTCCTCGCTGCTGCCAACACTCCCACCACCACTGCTAAGCTCCATCTCTGCTATCACGGACAGCGTGAATTTCTGCCGCTTCTGCAGATTAGCTACTCCTGTGTTCCACCACGTGGCGCTCTGCTACGTGGGTTAGGCTCACACAGACTGCGTCCACTTCCTGATATCAGACTGCATAGGCCTTCAAACACACACCAGCTTATTTAATTGTTAAGGAAATTTCAATTGGCTGGGAGGGACCCTAGCTGTCCAAATAAGAACCTGGCCAGTCTTTCTTGGCAGAGAGGTGTTGCCATTTGTCTGCCTAGTCCCTGGGACTAGCCTCCTAGCCAAACCACTATTTAGGACATTGGCCACTGGGTGACTCCCCGCCCCTTGAAAGCAATTTACTACCTCCCTCCCCATTAGCTCTAGCAGCTGCCAGAAATCCTGGTACCAGGTTAAATTGCTTCCTGCCAAACTCCGGGAGTTCGCGCTGGCTCCCTGGGTAACCTCGTGACGACCTGGTTTCCTAGGCTGTTGGCTGATTTCTTACCATCTTTCTATCGGGACACCTATACGATAGCTTGGTAAGCCCTCCCTGTCACCCAATGGGCACTACATTGTCTTCGCCCATACCCTCAGACATCCTCTGGGTTGTCTCCTTAAAAACCTCAGATCTCTAAAATTAACGCCTGCATTGAGGCCTTCCAAATTGAAACATCTCTGCAATGAAGTTTGGATTCGGTATCCTCTAGATAATAATTTAAAATGGCCACCTAATGGTACCCTAGACCCAATTATTTTAAAGGGTCTTCACACATACATACAGCAGTCTGGTAAATGGAAAGAGGTCCCCTATATACAATCATTCATCTACCTCTGCTCTAATCCCTCCATGTGTTCTTCCTGTTCCCCACCCCAGGTCCTTTTAGCAATGGAACCTCCCAACCCCCATTAGATAACACAACACTCTTAGATCCAGCTGACGAAACCACCCCACTTCCGTCACAGACCTGTTTCCATGCCTCTGAAACCCATGATACCTCAGAGCCTATGAACTCAACCTCCTCCCTTCCCTCTGTGCCAGCTGAAGGCCATGCTAATTGCCCTGTGTTGGTTCCGACCTTTACCCCTCCTATCACACGTTCTAGGGCCACAGCCAAACCTCCAATTCCTTCTCCTCCAGGGAAACCTAACCAGCATCTGTCCTTCCCCTGAGGGAAGTGGCTGGAGTACATGGCCTTGTCAGGGTACATGTTCGTTTCTCACTAAGCGAACTCTCTCAAATAGAGACCAGATTGGGTTTCTATACCTCTAACTCCTCCGCCTTTATTAAAGAGTTCCAGTACATCAATCAGTCTTATAGCTTGACTTTTCATGATGTTCATATGATTCTCACTAACAATTTACTTCCTGATGAACGCAGGCGAATTTGGGAAGAGGCAAAAACGCATGCAGATCAGATTCATCAGACAGACAGAACATATCCAATCGGATCTGAGGCGGTTCCTGACCAGGATCCTCGATGGGATTACAATTCCGCAGGTGGTATCTTAGCTAGAGATAGATTTATAGCATGTCTTTTGGCAGGCCTAAGAAAGGCAGCCTTAAAGCCAGTAACCTTTGAAAAACTCCAAGAGGTTGTCCAGGGACAAAGAGGAAAACCCGTCCCAGTTTCTGGAATGCCTTACAAAGGCTTTATTGCAGTATACAAATCTGGACCCTGAAAATCCGGAAGGTAAGCAACTTCTGATGACCTACTTTTTTCCAGAGCTACCCCAACATAAAAGCTAAACTTAGGCGATTGAAGAGGGGGCCCCTAACTCCACAGGCAGAAGTCTTTGGCGTTGGCCTTTAAGGTGTACCATGAGAGGGATGAGAAAGCCCGAAAACAAAAATACCATATGCTGGCAAAGGCTATCTGACCAGCCTCAGCCGCTAACCCAGACTCCTGGTACCTGAAGACTCAGGGAACACCTGGCCCCTGCCATAAATGTGGTCAACAAGGTCACTGGGCGAGGGCTTGCCTCAACCCCAGTAAACCAAGGGGACTGTGCCCCTGGTGCCATCAGAAGGGACATTGGGTTGTTGATTGCCCTCATGTTGCTCAGAACAGGGGGGACATCACTCCCAGAAAACCCTTCAGCTGACCTTCTAGGATTGGCTATGGAGGACTGACGGGGCCCGAGCTCTCTCGACCCGACCACGCCTATCACTAGCAGGGAGCCTCAGGTAGATATTATGATATGTGGAAAACCCATCTCCTTTCTCTTGGATACTGGGGCCACTTACTCAGTCCTGATGGAGTTTTGGGGACCCACTTCACCTTCGGGGTTTTCCTATTGTTGGGTAGGAGGACAACCTTACCTTCCTCACCAGACTCCACTTAGTTGCATTTTTAGGGGTGTACCTCTCACCCATTCCTTTTTGGTAGTGCCTACATGTCCTGTCCCCTTATTGGGAAGAGATATTTTAGCTAAGTTGGGAGCCTCTATTTCCTTTGCTCCCCCAATTCGCCTAAACCCAAGCTCGCCAGCAGTTCCCCTGCTCCTTCTTCTAACCAGTCAACCTACTAACACTAACATGTTATTTCCCTTACCAGCTTCTCAGGTAGACTTCCGAGTTTGGGACGTCCAGAACCCCTCTGTTGCTAAACACCATTCTCCTGTTGTCATCCAGTTACTGGACTCTACCAGGTACATCACCCAAGCTCAATACCCTCTCTCCCTCCAGAGCCTAAGAGGACTTAAGCCTATCATTTCTGACCTCTTAAGGAAAAACTCCTTCGCCCTACCTCTTCTCCCTTTAATACCCCTATATTAGCAGTTAAGAAACCTAATGGTACCTATCGCCTGGTCCAAGACCTCAGATGAATTAATTCTGCAGTAGTTCCCCTCCATCCTGTTGTGGCTAACCCTTACACACTTCTTTCTACTATCCCCTCAGGGACCTCTCATTTCTCAGTCCTAGATCTCAAGGATGCATTTTTCTCTATCCCTCTAGATGCCCGATCACAGGACATATTTGCCTTTACCTGGACAGATCCTGACACCCACCTTTCTACCCAACTTACCTGGACTGTTCTACCTCAGGGATTCTGGAACAGCCCCACACCTATTTGGCCAGGCTCTGGCTTCTGACTTGCTCTCTCTATTTCTCCCTAGATCTAAGGTTCTCCTTTACGTAGATGATGTGCTTCTCTGTAGCCTCTCCCTAGAGATTAGCCAAGCTGACACTGCTGCTCTTCTAAATTTCTTTCCAGTCGTGGCTACAGGGTCTCACCTTCTAAAGTCCAACTGTCTACTTCTCAGGTTATCTATTTGGGACTAGCAATTACCCCAACCCACAAGGCTATTACCTTAGATAGAAAGAATCTGATTCAGTCTCTAACTGTTCCTTTGACAAAGGAAGAGATTTTATCCTTCCTAGGAATAGCTAGCTTTCTGCGCTCCTGGTTTCCTTCCTTTTCCCTACTTTCTCGACTCCTTATATGAAGCAGCATTAGGCCCCACCCACGAACCTCTTCTGAAACCTGTTACTAAGCCCTTTCAAAGGCTCCAACAGGCTCTCCTTAAGGCCCCCGCCTTACATCTCCCTGACCTGACTCATCCTTTTTCCCTCTATGTAACTGAAAAGGAGGGGTTTGCCCTTGAAGTCTTAGGTCACCAACTGGGACCATCTTTTGCACCTGTAGCATACTTGTCAAAAAGACTAGATCTAACCATCCAGGGATGGGCACCTTGTATTCGTACCTTAGCAGCTGCAGAACTCCTTATTCGAGAGTCAAAGAAACTAACCTTGGGATCGCCCATACTATTCTCTCTTTCCACAATCTGTCACAGCTCCTAACATATAAAGGCTTACAGACTCTACCTCCCTCCAGGGTTCTTTCTCTCCATTTAGCCTTAATAGAAGACTCTACCCTCAGCTTTCAATCATGCCCACCTCTTAATATTTCCAATCTTCTTCCTTGACCTAATACTAACCACTCCCTATCTCACTCCTGCACTGAAACTTTAGAAGAACTACTACCTCATCCTTCACACATACAGGAGGGCACATTGCCCCAAGCCACCTATACCTGGTATACAGATGGAAGCTCCTTTTTACATGAAGGAGCCAGGAACGCTGGCTATGCCATAGTGTCAGACACCAAGGTTGTGGAGGCACAAGCCCTTCCTGATCACACCACCAACCAACATGCTAAACTAAAAGCCCTTACCCGTGCCTTCCAGCTGGCACAGGGACAATCCTCAACATCTACACAGATTCCAAATATGCTTTCCATATCCTCTTGTCCCACGCTGCCATCTGGAAGGAGCCCGGGGTACTTACCACAAAAGGAGGATCAGTAACTAATGCAAACCAAATTATGGCCATGCTAAAGTCCTCCTATCTCACCACAGCTATTGGGATTGTCCACTGCAGATCCCACAGGAAGGATGACTCTATTGTCTCCAAGGGAAACAACCTAACTGATGAGTCAGCTAGAGCTGCAGCCCTTCGGGGCCTAGACTCATCTCACCCTCCCCAGGACATTCTTACACTGCAACCCACATCCCCACCTACACCCCCTGATACCTGTCAAACTCTGTCCTATCTCCACCAACTCTTTCATCCTAACAGCCAAGCATTGTCTCATTTTGTTAAGACTCACCTACAGCCTACTCCTGAGGACTTAAGTTTCTTAAAATCTATCACTGCTTTTTGTAGAATCTGTCAGATGTCAGACCCCAACTCCAAGTATTGTAACACCCCTTTTCCTACACAGCAGGCTAGAGGTTCCCTCCCTGGAACTGACTGGCAACTTGACTTTACCCACATGCCCACTGTCAAACGTGTCAAATACCTCCTGGTTTTGGTGGACACCTTCTCAGGCTGGATAGAAGCTTTTCCCACAACTAACAAAAGGGCTCACACAGTCTCTGATCTTCTCCTCCATGAGATCATCCCCCGATTTGGCGTCCCAGCCTCCCTCCAGTCAGACAATGGTCCCGAATTTACTTCCCAGGTTTCTCAAATTATATCTAAGGTCTTAGACATCCCCTGGCATTTTTATATTCCCTACCACCCTCAATCTTCAGGTAAGGTAGAAAGAACTAACTGCTCTTTAAAAACCACTCTTGTTAAGCTGTCACAGGAACTTCACCTTGACTGGGTAAAACTTTTACCTCTGGCCCTTTTCAGGCTACGAGCTCTCCCCAAGCGGCCTCTCCTCACTGCCCTCTGTCCACCGCCTGTCAGCATTGGAGACCAAGTCCTTCTCTCCCCTCCAGATCACTGGCCCTCACCCCCTCTCCCAAATGGCAGGGCCCTTTTAAGTTAATTCTTGTGACCCTACAGCTGCTAAACTTGAGGGACTCCCTCATTGGGTCCACTTGTCTCACCTCAAGCATTTCATCCCCCCACCTAAAATCGACTCTTCATACATGTCAACTATAACAGGACCATGCTCTATTAAGCTCCAGAGGACTTCGAAATCACCCACCTTGCCCTTAATCCCAGAACATGAGACTCTACTCCGGCAGCTGAGTTTGACCTCACTGGACTAGACTTGGGTTTCTCATCCTCCCCTGCTGCTTGTCTCTATCCAGGTCAGGCCTTACATCTGAAGGTTCGAGGGTCAAGAGACCCCCCACAGTTAAAAAAACATCTCTTTCCAAACAGGGTCAGGAAACTGCTCCATAGCCTGGGGCCAATAACCAGTCCAAGCTGATATCATCTCTATATCCATTACTCATTTAAATATCATGCTCTCTGCACTTGTTTTCTCCTTGACCAGGTAAAAGATTATTGTAGAAACTGACCAGATGATTATGGGGGCTGCCCATAGTGGTCTTGTCAGATACATATGCTAGGTCACAGACCAACCACTTCCACCAACGCCACAAGACCTGCGAGATTCCAGCTGTGTTGCTTCAGAACCGATGAGGACCGAATGTCCTAAAATGGTCTCCACCGGTTTGTCCAGGAAGAATGCTGTTTTTAAGGAACGTGAGATCTCCAGTTCTAAGACTTTTTGAAAAATCCCATATAAAAAAACAAGATACTGTCGTTCTTGCCATCCTCCTGGTGTTATTATTTCTAACCAAATTATTAATCAGTTCCTGTTACAGGATTACCAGTAGCTGTCCACAGAGGAACCTGATACATGTATCTACCGAGTGGACCCCGAAGGTGAAAGCTAGCTACTCCCCACAATAGACTACGCCCCTACACAGCAGGAAGTAGTTTAAGAGACACTATGCCCCAACTGCGGTTTCACCATCGACTTCCCCTCCACTTTTCTTCTCTTCTTTGTAATAAGAAAAAGGGAGGTATGTTGGTATCAGCCTCCGAACCCAGTGATGTCACTTTTAGGCGACTCCCACATTGTTGATGAGGCAACAGGTACATGCTCCCAGAATCCACCTGGCTCCCTCAGTTGTACCTGGGAGATACTACATCACTGCCCATATAAAACAGGCAGTACCCCGGACCCACGCTCTCTTTAACTTCTTATGTCTCCCATTGTCTCCCCCCTTTTGTCCTTTCCACTTAATAAACCTCCTCCCCCCCATGGAACAGCGTGGTCTGGAGTGGTCTATTCTGCACAGTGGCCAGATTCTCTTTCATCTTTCTTTCACTTCTGTTCTCTCCTCTCTCCACATACCATTCTGCTATTTCCTCTCTCAAGATGCACTTCTGTACTCTCCTCTCTCTGCATTCCCTAATTTTCTTTTCCTCTCTCTGGATGCCCTTCTGTCATCTCTCTCTGGATGACCTTCTCTCTTCTCCTCTCCCCCGATGCCCTTCTGGTCTCTCCTCACTCTGGATTCGCTTCTGTCTTCTCCTTCTCTGAAGGCCCTCTGTGCTCTCCTCTTTCTGGATGCCCTTCTGTTCTCTCTTCTATCTAGGTGCCCTTCAGTCTTCTCCTCTCTCTGTATGGCCTTCTGTTCTCTTTTCTGTGGATGCCCTTCTGTCCTCCCCTGTCTCTGGATGCCCTTCTGTCTTCTTCTCTTTCTGGATGGCCTTCTGTTCTCTGCTCTAACTAGATGCCCTTCTGTCCTCTTTCTCTCTGGATGCCCTTATGTTCTCTTCTTTATCTGTATGCCCTTCTGTACTCTCCTCTCTCTGGATGCCCTTTTGTCCTCTCCTCTCTTTTGATACCCTTCTGTTCTCTCCTCTCTCTGGATGCCCTTCTGTATTCTCCTCTCTCTGGATGCCATTGTGTCCACTTCTCTCTCTGCATGCCTTTCTGTTCTCTTCTCTTTCCGATGCTCTTCTGTCAACTCCTCTTTCTGAATGCCCTTCTGTCGATTCCTCTCTCCGAATGCCCTTCTGTTTCGCCTCTCTCTGGATTCCCTTCTATCTTCTCTTCTCTCTTGATGCCCTTCTGTTCTCTCCTCTTTCTGGATGCCCTTCTGTTCTCTCCTCTCTCCACATACCATTCTGTCATTTCCTCTCTCAGGATGCACTTCTGTTCTCTCCTCTCTCTGCATTCCCTAATTTTCTTTTCCTCTCTCTGTATGCCCTTCTTTCATCTCCTCTCTCTGGATGACCTTCTGTCTTCTCCTCTCTATGCATGCCCTTCTGTTCTCTCCTCTCTCTGGATTTGCTTCTGTCTTCTCCTTCTTTGAAAGCCCTCTGTTCTCTCTTCTTTCTGGATGCCCTTCTGTTCTCTCCTCTATCTAGGTGCCCTTCAGTCTTCTCCTCTCTCTGTATGGCCTTCTGTACTATTTTATGTGGATGTCCTTCTTTGCTATCCTCTCTCTGGATGCCCTTCTGTCTTCTCCTCTCTCTGGATTCCCTTCTGTCTTCTCCTCACTCTGGATGCCCTTCTGCTCTCTACTGTCTCTAAATGCCCTTCTGTTCTCTCCTCTCTCAGATACACTTCTATGTTCTCCTCTCTCTGGATGCCCTTCTCTTCTCTCCTCTCTCCAGAAGACCTACTGTCTACTCCTCTCTCTAGATGCCCTTCTGATCTATCCTATCTCTGGATGCCCTTGTGTCCTCTTCTCTCTGGATGCCCTTCTGTTCTGTCCTGTCTCTTTAAGCCCGTCTGTTTTCTACACACTCTGGATGCCCTTCTGTTCTCTCCTCTCTCGGAATGACCTTCTTTCCTCTACTCTCTCTGGATGCCCTTCTGTCTTCTCCTCTATCTGGATGCCCTTCGGCTCTCTCCTCTCTCTGGATGCCCTTCTGTTCTCTCTTCTCTAGGGATGTCCTTCTGTCCTCTCCTCTCTCTGGATGCCCTTCTGTCTTCTCTTCTCTCTGGATGCCCTTCTGTTCTCTCCTCTTTCTGGATGCCCTTCTGTTCCCTCCTTTCTCCACATACCCTTCTGTCATCTACTCTCTCAGGATGCACTTCTGTTCTCTCCTCTCTCTGCATTCACTAATTTTCTTTTCCTCTCTCTGGATGCCCTTCGGTCATCTCCTCTCTCTGGATGACCTCTTGTCTTCTCCTCTCTCCCGATGCCCTTCTGGTCTCTCCTCTCCCCGAATGCCCTTCTGTTCTCTCCTCTCTCTGGATTCGCTTCTGTCTTCTCCTCTGAAAGCCCTCTGTTCTCTCCTCTTTCTGGATGTTCTTCTGTTCTCTCCTCTATCTAGGTGCCCTTCAGTCTTCTCCTCTCTCTGTATGGCCTTCTATACTATTTTATGTGGATGTGCTTCTTTGCTCTCCTCTATCTGGATGCTCTTCTGTCTTCTCCTATCTCCCAATGCCATTCTTTCTTCTCCTTTTTCTGGATTCCTTTCGGTCTTCTCCTCTCTCAGGATGCCCTTCTGCTCTTTCCTCTCTCTAGATGCCCTTCTGTCTTCTCCTCTCTCTGGATGCCCTTCTGTTTTCTCCTCTCTATGGATTCCCTTCTGTCTTATCCTCTCTGTGGATGCCCTTCTGCTCTTTCCTCTCTCTTAATGCCCTCCTGTGTTCTCCTCTATCTGGTTTTACTTATGCTCTCTCCTCTCTTTGGATGCCCTTCTGTTCTCTCCTCTCTCTAGATGCTCTTCTGTTCTCTCCTCTATCCAGATGCCCTTCTGTCTTCTCTCTGGATGGCCTTCTGTTCTCTTTTCGGTGGATGCCCTTCTGTCCTCCCCTGGATCTGGATGCCCTTCTGTCTTCTCTTTCTGGATAGCCTTCAGTTCTCTTCTCTAACTAGATGCCCTTCTTTCCTCTTTTCTCTCTGGATGCCCCTATGTTCTCTTCTTTCCTGGCTGCCCTTCTGTCCTCTTCTCTATCAGGAAGCCCTTATGTCTCCTCCTTTCTCTTGATGACCTTCTGTTCTCTCCTCTCTCTGGATTTCCTTTGTCCTCTCCTCTCACTTGATACCCTTCTTTATTCTCCTCTGTCTGTATGCCCTTCTGTTCTCTCCTCTTTCTGGATGCCCTTCCGTTCTCTCCTCTCTCCAGATGCCCTTCTGTCTTCTCCTCTCTCTCTCAATGCCCTTCTGGTCTCTTCTCACTCTGAATGCGCTTTTTTCTCTCCTCTCTCTGGATTCCCTTCTGTCTTCTCCTCTCTCTGGATGCTGTTCTATCTTCTCCTCTCATGGGACGCCTTCTGTCTTCTCCTCTCTCTGGATGCACTTCTGTTCTCTCCTCTTTCTGGATTCCCTATTTTTCTTTTCCTCTCTCTGGATGCCCTTCTGTCATCTCCTCTCTCTGGATGACTTTCTGTCTTCTCCTCTCTCCTGATGCCCATCTGTTCTCTCCTCTCTCCAGATGCCCTACTGTCTTCTCCTCTCTCTGGATGCCCTTCTACACTCTCCTCTCTCTGGATGCCCTTCTGTTCTCTCCTCTCTCTGGATTCCCTTCTGTATTCTCCTCTCTCTTGATGACCTTCTGTTCTCTCCTCTTTCTGGATGCCCTTCTGTTCTCTCCTTCTCTCCAGATGCCCTTCTGTCTTCTCCTCTCTCTCTCAATGCCCTTCTGGATTCTCCTCTCTCTGGATGCCCATTTTTTCTCTCCTATCTCATGATTCCCTTCTGTCTTCTCCTCTCTCCCGATGCCCATCTATTCTCTCCTCTCTCCAAATGCACTTCTGTTCTCTCCGCTCTCTGGATTCGCTTCTGTCTTCTCCTTCCCTGGATGCCCATCTGTTCTTTCCTCTCTCTGAATGCCCTTCTGTTCTCTCCTCCCTTTGGATTCTCTTCTGTTTTCTCCTCTCTCTGGATGCCCTTATGCTCTCTCTTCTCTCTGGATGCACTTCTGTTCTCTCCTCTCTCCGGATGCCCTACTGTCTTCTCCTCTCTCTGGATGCTCTTCTGCTTTCTCCTCTCTCTGGATGTGAAGACCTCCATACTTGGGAGACTCTTCCTCAAGCCTCCAGAAATCTCGACCACCCAAAGATCACACAAAAGCATACCTGTATGCAATCAGCAGGGGCTTTATTAGGGAAGTAAGCAGGTGGTCAAAACGACTAGCTCTTTAGCTCCAAGAGCAAGGTTTTTGCCCCTTAGTGGTGGGTTAAAGGGTCTTTTATAGGATGGGGTGGGGAAAGGAAGGCATTTTCGCATGCTTACACATGAATGGTTGCATTTTCACGTGGTTAAACATGATTGGTTGTTTTAAAAATTTTGAACATAGCACTGGGAAGACAAAGGGAGAGGTACCCAATAACAGTGAAACATTTCAGAGGAATCTAGCCCAAATGATCTAGAGTCATGTGAAATCACTCTGCACATTCATTCTTCTCAAAAATGTGGTTTTTACCATGCTATTGTGTACTATAATGCCATTTACCAACTATTTCAGATTAACTATCTTTGCTTCTTCCTGCTATAGCCCCACCTAGGTGGCAGCATCTTTTATCTGCGGTCAGGAATGTGTCTTCCTGCCTTGGGCGAGGCTTGAGGAATGTAATCCAGCAAGTGTCCTTCACCTGGAATGTGAAGGCCTGAAATCTTATTTTCAGTTCCATGTTCTGTAAAGTGAAAAATCAACACATATTTCAAAAAATGGCCTTTATAATTTTTCACTCTACAGAAGCACTTCTGTTCTCTCCTCACTTTGTATGCCCTTCTGACTTCCCCTCTCTAGGGATGCCCTTTTGCAGTCTCCTGTCTCTGGATGCCCTTCTGTTCTCTCCTCTCTCTGGATTCCCTTCTGTCTTTTCCTCTCTCTGAATGCCTTTCTATCCTCTCCTCTCTCTGGATGGGCTTCTGTCTTCTCCTCTCTCTCGATGCCTTTCTGTTCTCTCCTCTCTCTGGATGCCCTTCTGTCTTCTCCTCTCTCTGGATGCCTTTCTATTCTCTCTTCTCTCTGGATGCCCTTCTGTCTTCTCCTCTCTCTGGATGCCCATCTGTTCTCTCCTCTCTCTGCATGACCTTTTGTCTTCACCTCTCTCCCAGTGACCTTCTTTTCTCTCCTGTCTCTGAATGCCCTTCTGTTTTCTCCTCTCTCTTGATGCCCTTCTGTTCTCTACCTTATCCAGATGCCCTTCTGTCTTCTCCTCTTTCTGTATGGCCTTCTTTACTCTTTTCTCTGGATGCCCTTCTGACCTCTCCTCTCTCTGGATGCCCTTCTTTTCTCTCTTCTCTCTGGAGGCCATTCTGTCCTCTCCTCTCTCTGGAAGCCCTTCTGTCTTCTCCTATCTCCCGATGTGGTTCTGTCTTCTCCTCTTTCTGAATACCCTTCTGTTCTCTGCTATGTCTACATGCACTTCTGCTCTCTGCTCTTTCTGGATGCGCTTCTCTTCTGTCCTCTCTCTGGATTCTTTGTATTTTCTTCTCTCCTTTGATGCCTTCTGTTCTCTCCTCTTTCTAGATGCCCTTCTGTTCTTTCCTCTATCTAGATGCTCTTCTGTCTTCTCCTCTCTCTGTATGGCCTTCTGTACTATTTTATGTGGAGGCCCTTTTTCCTCTCCTCTCTCTGGATGCCCTTGTGCTCTGTCTTCTCTCTGGAAGAAATTCTGTCTCCTCCTTTCTCTGGATGACATTCTGTCTTCTCCTATCTACTGATGCCCTTTTTATTCTCTTCCATCAGGATGCCCTTCTGTTATCTGCTTTCTCTAGATACCCTTCTGTCTGCTTCTCTCTCTGGATGTCCTTCTGTTCTCTTCTTTCCCTGAATGCCCTTCTGTCCTCTCCTCTCTCAGGATGCCTGTCGGTCCTCTTCTTTATCTGAATGCCTCCTCTTTTCTTCTAACTACGGATTCCCTTCTGTTCTCTCCTCTCTCTGGATGCCCTTCTGTTCTCTCTTCTCTCTGGATGCCCTTCTGTCCTCTCCTCTCCCTTGATGCCCATCTGTCTTGTCCTCTCTCTGGATGCCCTTCTGGTCTCTCATCTCTCCGGATGCCCTTCTGTATTCTACTCTCTCTGGATTCCCTTCTATCTTCAACTCTCTTTGGATGCCCTTCTGTTATCTCCTTTTTCTGGATGCCCTTCTGTTCTCTCCTCTCTCTGGATGTCCTTCTGTCTTCTCCTCTCTTTGGATGGCTTTCTGTTCTCTCCTATCTCTGGATCCCTTCTTTCCTCTCCACTCTCTGGATGCCCTTCTTCACTCTCCTCGGTCTTAATGCCCTTCTGTTCTCTCCTATCTCTGCATGCCCTTCTGTCTTCTCCTCTTTCTCGATGCCCTTCTGTTCTCTTCTCTCTCTAGATGCACTTCTGTCCTCTACTCTCTCTGGATGCCCTTCTATTCTCTTCTCTCCTGGATGCCCTTCTATCCTCTCCTCTCTCAGGATGCCCTTCAGTTTTATCCTCCCTATAGATGCCCTTCTGTACTATCATCTCTCTGCATGCCCTTCTGTCCTCTACTCTCTCTGCATGCCCTTCTGTTTTCTTCTCTCTCTGGATGCTCTTGTCTTCTCTTCTTTCTCTGGATGCCCTTTTGTTCTCTCCTCTCTACATAAACTTCTGTCCTCTCATCTCTCTGGATGCCCTTATGTTCTCTCCTCTCTGTGGATGCCCTTCTGTCTTCTCCACTCTCTTGAGGCTCTTCATTTCTCTCCTCGCTTTGGATGCGTTTCTGACTTCTCCTCTCTCTGGATGCCCTTCTGTACTCTAGTTTCGATGGATGCCCTTCTGATCTCTCCTATCTCTGGATGCCCTTCTGTTCTCTCCTCTCTCTATATGCACTTCTGTCTTTTCCTCTCTCTGGATGGCTTTCTTTTCTCTCCTCTCTCTGGATACCTTCTGTCCTCTGCTCTCTCTGGATGCCATTCTTCATTCTCCTCCTACTTGATGCCCTTCTGTCCTCTCCTATCTATGGATGCCCTTCTGTCTTCTTCTCTCTCTTGATGCCCTTCTATTCTCTCCTCTTTCTGAATACCCTTCTGTTCTCTCCTCTCTCCAGACGCCGTTCTGTCTTCTCCTCTCTCTGGCTGCCCTTCTGCTCTCTCCTCTCTCTGGATCCCCTTCTGTTCTCTCCTCTCTCTGGATGCCCTTCTGTCTTTTCCTCTCTCCGGATGTACTTCTGTCCTCTTCTCTCTCTCTGGATGTCCTTCAGTCTTCTGCTCTCTCTGTATGCCCTTCTGTTCTCTCCTTTTTCTGGATTCTCTTCTGTTCTCTCATTTCCTTAGATGCCCTTCTGTCCTCTTCTCTCTCCCTATGCCCTTCTGTTGTCTCATCACTAAAGCTTCCCTTGTGTCTTCTCCTCTCTCTGGATGCCTATCTGTTCTCTCCTCTCTCAAGATGCCCTTCTGTCTTCTCCTCTCTCTGGAGGCCCATTTTTCCTCTCCTCTCACTTGATACCCTTTTGTTCTCTCCTCTCTCTGGATTCCCTTCTGTCTTCTCCTCTCTCTGGATGCCCTTCTGTTCTCTCCTCTCTCTGAATGCCCTTCTGTTCTCTCCTCTTCCTGGATGATCTTTTATTCCCTCCTCTTTCTGGATGCCCTTCTCTTCTCTCCTGTCTTCAGATACCCTTCTGTCTTCTCCTTCCTCTGGATGCCCATCTGCTCTCTCCTGTCTCTGGATGCCCTTCTGTTCTCTCCTCTCTCTGGATTCCCTTCTGTATTCTTCTCTCTCTGGATGCCGTTCTATCTGCTCCTCTCTCTGGATGCCCTTCTGTCTTCTCCTCTCTCTGGATGCCCTTCTGTTCTCTCCTCTCTCTGAATGCCCTTCTGTTCTCTCCTCTCTCCAGATGCCCTTCTGTCCTCTCCACTCACTGCATGGCCTTCTACTCTCTTCTCTCTCTGGATGCCCTTCTGTTCTCTCCTCTCTCTGGATGCCCTTCTGTCTTTTCCTCTCTCAGGATGTGCTTCTGTCCTCTTCTCTCACTGGATGTCCTTCAGTCTTCTGCTCTCTCTGGATGCCCTTCTGTTCTCTCCTTTTACTGGATTCTCTTCTGTTCTCTCATTTTCCTAGATGCCCTTCTGTCCTCTTCTCTCTTCCTGTGCCCTTCTGTTCTCTCGTCTCTCCATCTTCCATTGTGTCTTCTCCTCTCTCTGGATGCCAATCTGTTCTCTCCTCTCCCCAGATGCACTTCTGTCTTCTCCTCTTTCTGGATGCCCTTCTGGTCTCTGCTCTCTCTGGATGCCCTTCTGTTCTGTCCTCTCTCCGGATGCCGTATTGTCTTCCCCTCTCTCTGCATGCCCTTTGGCTCTCTCCTCTCTCTGAATGCCCTTCTGTTCTCTCCTCTCTCTGGATTCCCTTCTGTCTTCTCTTCTCTCTGGATGCCCTTCTGTTCTCTCCTCTTTCTGGATGCCCTTCTGTTCTATCCTCTCGCCACATACCATTCTGTCATTTCCTCTCTCAGGATGCACTTCTGTTCTCTCCTCTCTCTGCATTCCCTAATTTTCTTTTCCTCTCTTTGAATGCCCTTCTATCATCTCCTCTCTCTGCATGAGCTTCTGTCTTCTCCCCTCTCCGAATTCCCTTCTGGTCTCTCCTCTCCCTAATGCCCTTCTGTTCTCTCCGCTCTCTGGATTAGCTTCTGTCTTCTCCTTCTATGAAAGCCATCTGTTCTCTCCTCTTTCTGGATGCCCTTCTGTTCTCTCCTCTATCTAGGTGCCCTTCAGTCTTCTCCTCTCTCTGGATGGCCTTCTGTTCATTTTTCTGTGGATGCCTTTCTGTCCTCCCCTGTCTCTGGATGCCCTTCTGTCTTCTTCTCATTCTGGATGGCCTTCTGTTCTCTGCTCTAACTAGATGCCCTTTTGCCTTTTCCTAACTCTGGATGGCTTTCTGTTCTCTCCTTTCTCTGGATGCACATCTGTACTCTCCTCTCTCTGTATACCCTTCTGTCTTCTCCTCTCACTGTATGCCCTTCTGTTCTCTCCTCTCTTTGGATCCCCTTTTGTCTTCTCCTCTCTCTGGATGCCCTTCTGTTCTCTCCTCTCTCTGGATTCACTTCTGTTCTCTCCTCTCTCTGGATGACTTTCTGCCCTCTACTCTCTCTGGATGCCCTTCTGTCTTCTCCTCTCACTGGATGCCCTTCTGCTCTCTCCTCTCTCTGTATGCCCTTCTGTTCTCTCTTCTCTCGGGATGACCTCTGTCCACTCCTCACTCTGGATTCCCTGCTGTCTTCTCCTCTCTCTTGATGCCCTTCTGTTCTCTCCTCTTTCTGGATGCCCTTCTGTTCTCTCCTCTCTCCGCATACCATTCTGTCATTTCCTCTCTCAGGATGCACTTCTGTTCTCTCCTCTCTCTGCATTCCCTAATTTTCTTTTCCTCTCTCTGGATGCCCTTCTGTCATCTCCTCTCTCTGCATGACCTTCTGTCTTCTCCTCTCTCCCGATGCCCTTCTGGTCTCTCCTCTCCCCGAATGCCCTTCTGTTCTCTCCTCTCTCTGGATTCGCTTCTGTCTTCTCCTTCTCTGAAAGCCCTCTGTGCTCTCCTCTTTCTGGATGCCCTTCTGTTCTCTCCTCTATCTAGGTGCCCTTCAGTCTTCTCCTCTCTCTGTATGGCCTTCTGTTATCTTTTCAGTGGATGCCCTTCTGTCCTCCCCTGTCTCTGGATGCCCTTCTGTCTTCTTCTCATTCTGGATGGCCTTCTGTTCTCTGCTCTAACTAGATGCCTTTCTGTCCTCTTTTCTCTCTGGATGCCCTTATGTTCTCTTCTCTACCTGGATGCCCTTTTGTCCTCTCATCTGTCTGGATGCCCTTCTGTCTTCTCCTTTCTCTGGAGGCCCTTCTTTTCTCTCCTCTCTCTGGATGCCATTTTGTCCTCTCTTCTCTCTTGATAGCCTTCTGTTCTCTCCTCTCTCTGGATGCCCTTCTGTTCTCTCCTCTCTCTGGATTCCCTTTTTGTCTGCTCCTCTCTCTGGATGCCCTTCTCTTGTCTCCTCTCTCTGGTTGCCCTTCTGGTTTCTCCTCTCCCCGAATGTCTTTCTGTTATCTCCTCTCTCTGGATTCGCTTCTTTCTTCACGTTTTCTGAATGCCCTCTCTGCTCTCCTCTTTCTGGATGCCCTTCTGTACTCTCCTCTATCTAGGTGCCATTCAGTTTTCTTCTCTTTCTGTATGGCCTTCTGTTCTCTTTTCTGTGGATGCCATTCTGTCCTCCCCTGTCTCTGGATGCCTTTCTGTTTTCTTCTCTTTCTGGAGGGCCTTCTGTTTTCTTCTCTACCAGGATGCCTTTCTGTCCTCTCCTCTTTCTGGATGCCCTTCTGTCTTCTAATTTCTCTAGATGCCCTTTTGTTCTCTCCTCTCTGTGGATACCCTTTTGTGCTCTCCTCTCTCTTGATACCCTTCTGTTCTCTCCTCACTTTGGATGACCTTCTGTTTTCTCCTCTCTCTGCATGCCCTTGTGTCCTCTTCTCTCTCTGCATGCCCTTCTGTTCTCTTCTCTTTCCAATGCTCTTCTGTCAACTCCTCTTTCTGAATGCCCTTCTGTCGTTTGCTCTCTCCAAATGCCCTTCTGTTTTGCCTCTCTCTGGATTCCCTTCTTTATTCTCCTCTCTCTGGATGCCCTTCTGTTCTCTCCTCTTTCTGGATGCCCTTCTGTTCTCTTCTCTCTCCACATACCATTCTGTCATTTCCTCTCTCAGGATGCACTTCTGTTCTCTCCTCTCTCTGAATTCCCAAATTTTCTTTTTCTCTCTCTGGATGCCCTTCTGTCATCTCCTCTCTCTGGATGACCTTCTGTCTTCTCCTCTCTCCTGATGCCCTTCTGGTCTCTCCTCTCCCCGAATGCCCTTCTGTTCTCTCCTCTCTCAGGATTCGCTTCTGTCTTCTCCTTCTCTTAAAGCCCTCTGTTCTCTCATCTTTCTGGATACACTTCTGTTATCTCCTCTATCTAGGTGCACTTCAGTATTCTCCTCTCTCTGTATGGCCTTCTGTACTATTTTATGTGGATGTTCTTCTTTGCTCTCCTCTCTCTGGATGCCCTTCTGTCTTCTCCTCTTTCTGGGTTCCCTTCTGTCTTCTCCTCTCTCTGGATGACCTTCTGCTCTCTCCTCTCTCTGGATGCCCTTCTGTTCTCTCCTCTCTCAGATGCCCTTCTGTCTTCTCCTCTCTCTGGATGTCTTTCTGTTCTCTCCTCTCTCTGGATACCCTTCTGTTTTCTCCTCTCTCCAGATGCCCTACTGTCTTCTCCTCTCTCTGGATACCCTTCTACACTCTCCTCCCTCTGGATGCCCTTCTGTTCTTTTCTCTCTCTGGATTCTCTTCTGTCTTCTCCTCTCTCTGGATGCCATTCTATCCTCTCCTCTCTATGGATGCCCTTCTGTCTTCTCCTCTCTCTGGATGCACTTCTGTTCTCTCCTCTTTCTGGATTCCCTATTTTTCTTTTCCTCTCTCTGGATGCCCTTCTCTCATCTCCTCTCTATGGATGACTTTCTGTCTTCTCCTCTCTCCTGATGCCCATCTGCTCTTTCCTCTCTCCAAATGCCCTTCTGTTCTCTCCTCTCTCTGGATTCGCTTATGTCTTCTACTACTCTGGATGCTTTTCTGTTCTCTCCTCTCTCTGGATGCTTTTGTGTCCTCTTCTCTCTGGATGCCCTTCTGTTCTGTCCTCTCTCTTTAAGCCCTTCTGTTTTCTACACTCTCTTTATGCCCTTCTGTTCTCTCCTCTCTCTGGATGACCTTCTGTCCTCTAGTCTCTCTGGATTCGCTTCTGTCTTCTCCTATTCTGGATGCCCTTCTGTTCTCTCCTCTTTCTGGATGCCCTTGTGTCCTCTCCTCTATCTAGGTGCCCTTCAGTCTTCTCCTCTCTCTGTATGGCCTTCTGTACTATTTTATGTGGATGTCCTTCTTGGCTCTCCTCTCTCTGGATGCCCTTCTGTCTTCTCCTATCTCCTGATGCCCTTCTGTCTTCTCCTTTTTCTGGATTCCCTTCTGTCTTCTCCTCTCTCTGGATGCCCTTCTGCTCTCTCCTCTCTCTGGATGCCCTTCTGTCTTCTCCTCTCTCTGGATGCCCTTCTGTTTTATCCTCTATAGATTCCCTTCTGCCTTCTCCTCTCTCTGGATGCCCTTCTGCTCTTTCCTCTCTCTGAATGCCCTTCTGTGTTCTCCTCTATCTGGATTCACTTCTGTTCTCTCCTCTCTTTGGATGCCATTCTGTTCTCTCCTCTCTCTAGATGCCCTTCTATTATCTCCTCTATCCAGATGCCCTTCTGTCTTCTCCTCACTCTGGATGGCCTTCTGTTCTCTTTTCTGTGGATGTTCTTCTGTCCTCCCCTGTCTCTGGATGCCCTTTGTCTTCTGCTCTTTCTGTATGGCCTTCTGTTCTCTGCTCTAACTAGATGCCCATCTATCCTCTTTTCTCTATGGATGCCCTTATGTTCTCTTCTCTACCAGGATGCCCTTCTGTCCTATCCTCTCTCTGGATGCCCTTCTGTCTTCTCCTTTCTCTGGATGCCCTTCTGTTCTCTCCTCTCTCTGGATGCCCTTTTGCCCTCTCCTCTCACTTGATACCCTTCTGTTCTCTCCTCTCTCTAGATGCCCTTCTGTATACTCTTCTCTCTGGATTCCCTTTTTGTCTTCTCCTCTCTCTGGATGCCCTTCGCTTCTCTTCTCTCTCTGGATGCCCTTCTGTCCTCTCCTCTTCCTGGATGCCTTTCTGCTCTCTCCACTCTCTAGATGCCCTTTTGTCTTCTCCTCTCTCTTGATACCCTACTGTTCACTCTTCTCTCTCTCTCTCTGGATGCCCTACTGTTTTCTACTCTCTCTGGATTCACTTCTGTTCTCTTTTCTTCCTGGATGCCCTTCTGCTCTCTCCTCTCTCTGGATTCATTTCTGTTCTCTACCCTCTCTGGATGCCCATTTGTCCTCTCCTCTCTCTGGATGCCCATCTGTCCTCTTCTCTCTCTGTATGCCCTTCTGTCTTCTCCTCTCTCTGAATGCCCTTCTGTATTCTCCTCTAACTGATTGCCCTTCTGTCTTCTCCTCTGTCTGTATGCCCTTCTGTCTTACCCTCTCTCTGGATGCCCTTCTGTTCTCTTCTCTCTCTAGATGACATTCTGTTCTCTCCTCTATCTAGATGCCCTTCTGTTTTCTCCTCACTCTGGATGGCCTTCTGTTCTCTTTTCTGTGGATGCCCTTCTGTCCTCCCCTGTATCTGGATGCCCTTCTGTCTTGTCCTCTTTCTGGTTGCCATTCTGTCCTCTGCTCTAACTAGAGGCCCTTCTGTCCTCTCGTCTCTCTGGATGCCCTTCTGTTCTCTTCTCTCCCTGGATGCCCTTCAGTCCCCTTCTCTCTCAGGATGTCCTTCAGTCTTCTGCTTTCTCTGGATGGGATTCTGTACTCTCCCCTTTCTGTATTCACTCCAGTTCTATCATCTCTCTGGATGGCCTTCTGTTCTCTCTTCTCTTGGGATGTCCTTTTGTCCTCTCCTCTCTCTGGATGCCCTTCTGTCCACTCTTCTCTTTTGATACTTTTCTGTTCTCTAATCTCTCTGGATGCCCTTCTGTATTCTCCTCTCTCTGGATGGCCTTGTGTCTTCTTCTCTCTATGCATGCCCTTCTGTTCTCTTCTCCTTCCAATGCCCTCCTGTCAACTACTCTCTCTGGATGTCCTTCTGTCGTTTCCTCTCTCAGAATGTCCTTCTGTTTTGCCTCTCTCTGGATTCCCTTCTGTATTCTCCTCTCTGAGGGTGCCCTTCTCTTCTCTCCTCTCTCTGGATTCACCTCTGTACTCAACTCTCGCTTAATGCCAGTTTGTTCTAATCTCTCTGGATTCCCTTCTGTCCTCTCCTCTGTCTTCTCATGCCCTTCTGCTCTCTCATCTCTCTTAATGCTCTTCTTTTCTCTCCTCACTCTGGATGCCCCACAGTTCTCTCATTTTTCTGGATGACCTTCTGTTCTCTCCTCTCTCTGGATGCCCTTCTGTTCTCTCCTCTCTCTGGATTCACTTCTGTTTTCTCGTCTGTCTGTATGACCTTCTGTCCTCTACCCTCTCTGGATGCCCTTGTGTCTTCACCTCTCTCTGGATGCCCTTCTGCTCTCTCCTCTCTCTGGATGCCCTTCTTTTCTCTCTTCTCTCAGGATGACCTTATGTCCATTCCTCACTCTGGATTCCCTTCTTTCTTCTCCTCTCTCTGGATGCCCTACTGTTCTCTCCTATTTCTGGATACTCTACTGTTCTTTCCTCTCTCCGCATACCATTCTGTCCTTTCCTCTCTCAGGATGCACTTCTGTTCTCTCCTCTCTCTGCATTCCCGAATTTTCTTTTCCTCTCTCTGGATGCCCTTCTGTCATCTCCTCTCTCCGGATGACCTTCTGTCTTCTCCTTTCTCCCAATGCCTTTCTGGTCTCTCCTCTCCCCGAATGACCTTCTGTTCTCTCCTCTCTCTGGATTCGCTTCTGTCTTCTCCTTCTCTGAAAGCCATCTGTTCTCTCCTTTTTCTGGAGGCCCTTCTGTTCTCTCCTCTATCTAGGTGCCCTTAGGTCTTCTCCTCTCTCTGTACGGCCTTCTGTACTACTTTATGTGGATGTCCTTCTTTGCTCTCCTCTCTCTGGATGCCCTTCTGTCTTCTCCTCTCTCTGGATTCCCTTCTGTCTTATCCTCTCTCTGCATGCCTTTCTGCTCTCTCCTCTCTCTGGATGCCCTTCTGTTCTCTCCTCTCTCAAATGCCCTTCTGTCTTCTCCTCTCTCTGGATGCCCTTCTGTTCTCTCCTCTCTCTGGATGCCCTACTGTTCTCTCCTCTCTCCAGATGCCCTAGTGTCTTCTCCTCTCTCTGGATGCCCTTCTACTCTCTCCTCCCTCTGGATGCCCTTCTGTTCTTTCCTCTCTCTGGATTCTCTTCTGTCTTCTACTCTCTCTGGATGCCGTTCCATCCTCTCATCTCTATGGATGCCCTTCTGTCTCCTCCTCTGTCCGAATGCCCTTCTGTTCTCTCCTCTTTCTGGATTCCCTATTTTTCTTTTCCTCTCTCTGGATGCCCTTCTCTCATCTCCTCTCTATGGATGACTTTCTGTCTTCTCCACTCTCCCGATGCCCATGAGTTCTTTCCTCTCTTGGAATTCCCTTCTGTTCTCTCCTCTTTCTGTATTCGCTTCTGTCTTCTCCTACTCTGGATGCCCTTCTGTTCTCTTTTCGCTGGAAGCCCTTGTGTCCTCTTCTCTCTGGATGCCCTTCTGTTCTCTCCTCTCTCTTTAAGCCCTTCTGTTTTCTACACTCTCTGCATGCCCTTCTGTTCTCTCCTCTTTCTGGATTCACTTCTGTCCTCTAGTCCCTCTGAATGCCCTTCTGTCTTCTCCTCTCTCTGGATGCCCATCTGCTCTGTCCTCTCTTTGGATGCCCTTTTGTTCTCTCTTCTCTCGGGATGTCTTTCTGTCCTCTCCTCTCTCTGGATTCCCTTCTGTCTTCTGCTCTCTCTTGATGCCCTTCTGTTCTCTCCTCTCTCTGCATACCATTCTCTTTTCCTCTCTCAGGATGCACTTCTGTTCTCTCCTCTCTCTGCATTCCCTAATTTTCTTTTCCTCTCTCTGGGTGACCTTCTGTCATCTCCTCTCTCTGGATGACCTTCTGGCTTCTCCTCTCTCCCGATGCCCTTCTGTTCTCTCCTCTCCCTGAATGCCCTTCTGTTCTCTCCTCTCTCTGGATTCGCTTATGTCTTCTCCTTCTCTGAAAGCCCACTGTTCTCTCCTCTTTCTGGATGCACTTCTGTTCTCTCCTCTATCTAGGTGCCCTTAATTCTTCTCCTCTCTCTGTATGGCCTTCTGTACTATTTTATGTGGATGTCCTTCTTGGCTCTCCTCTCTCTGGATGCCCTTCTGTCATCTCCTATCTGCAGATGCCCTTCTGTCTTCTCCTTTTTCTGGATTCCCTTCTGTCTTCTCCTCTCTCTGGATGCCCTTCTGCTCTCTCCACTCTCTGGAGGCCCTTCTGCCTTCTCCTATCTGCAGATGCCCTTCTGTTTACTCATCTCTATGGATTCCCTTCTGTCTTCTCCTCTCTCTGGATGCCCTTCTGCTCTTTCCTCTCTCTGAATGCTCTTCTGTGTTCTCCTCTATCTGGATTCACTTCTGTTCTCTCCTCTCTTTGGATGCCTTTCTGTTCTCTTCTCTCTCTAGATGCCGTTCTGTTCTCTCCTCTATCCAGATGCCCTTCTGTCTTCTCCTCACTCTGGAAGGCCTTCTGTTCTCTTTTCTGTGGATGCCCTTCTGTCTTCTTCTCTTTCTGGATGGCCTTCTGTTCTCTGCTCTAACTAGATGTCCTTCTGTCTTCTTTTCTCTCTGGATGCCCTTATGTTCTCTTCTCTACCTGGATGCCCTTCTGTCTTCTCCTTTCTCTGGATGCCGTTCTGTTCTCTCCTGTCTCTGGATGCCCTTTTGTCCTTTCCTCTCAATTGATACCCATCAGTTCTCTCCTCTCTCTGGATGCCCTTCTGTTCTGTCCTCTCTCATGATACCCATTTTGTCTTCTCCTCTCTCTGGATGCCCTTCTCTTCTCTCCTCTCTCTGGATGCCCTTCTGTCCTCTCCTCTTCCTGGATGCCCTTCTGTTCTCTTCTCTCTCTGGATGCACTTTTGTCCTCTCTTCTCTCTCTTGATATACTTCTGTTCTCTCCTCTCTCTCTCTCTCTCTCTCTCTCTCTCTCTCTCTCTCTCTCTCTCTCTCTGCAAGCCCTTCTGGTCTATACTCTCTCTGGATTCACTTCTGTTCTCTCCTCTTCCTGGATGCCATTCTGTTCTCTACTCTCTCTGGATTCACTTCTGTTCTCTCCTCTTCCTGGATGCCATTCTGCTCTCTACTCTCTCTTGATTCACTTCTGTTCTCTACTCTCTCTGGATTCCCCTTTTGTCCTCTCCTCTCTCTGTATGCCCATCTGTCCTCTTCTCTCTCTGTATGCTCTTCTGTCTTCTCCTCTCTCTGAATGCCTTTCTGTATTCTGCTCTAACTGAATGCCCTTCTGTATTCTCCTCTGTCTGGATGCCCTTCTGTCCTCCCCTCTCTCTGGATGCCCTTCTGTTCTCTTCTCTCTCTAGATGACTTTCTGTTCTATCCACTATCCAGATGCCATTCTGTCTTCTCCTCACTCTGGATGGCATTCTGTTCTCTTTTCTGTGGATGCCCTTCTGTCTTCCCCTGTATCTGGATGCCCTTCTGTCTTGTCCTCTTTCTGGATGCCCTTCTGTTCTCTGCTTTAACTAGATGCCCTTCTGTCCACTCTTTTCTCTGAATGCCCTTTCGTTCTCTTCTCTCCCTGGATGCCCTTAAGTACCCTTCTCTCTCAGGATGTCCTTCAGTCTTCTGCTCTCTCTGGATGGGCTTCTGTACTCTCCTCTTTCTGTATTCACTCCAGTTCTATCATCTCTCTGGATGCCCTTCTGTTCTCATTTCACTCACGGGAAGTCCTTTTGTCCTCTCCTCTCTCTGGATGCCCTTCTGTCTTCTCCTACCTCTGGATGACCTTCTGTTCTCTCCTCTCTCTGGATGCCCTTTTGTCCTCTCCTCTCTCTTGATACCCTTCTGTTCTCCCCTCTCTCTGGATGCCCTTCTGTATTCGCCTCTCTCTTTATGCCCTTGTGTCCTCTTCTCTCTCTGGATACCCTTCAGTCCTCTCCTCTCTCTGGATGACCTGCTGGTCTCTCTTCTCTCTAGATGCTCTTCTGTCCTCTCCTCTCTCTGAATGCCCTTCTGTTTCAACTCTCTCTGAACTCCGTTTTGTATTTTCCTCTATCTGGATGCCCTTCTGTTCTCTCCTCTTTCTGGATTCCCTTCTGTTCTGTCCTCTTTAAGGATGCCTTTCTGTCGTCTCCTGTTTCTGGATGTCCTTCTGTTCTCTCCTCTCTTCGGATGCCCTTCTGTCTTCTCCTCTCCCTGGATGCCCTTCTGTCTTATCCTTTCTCTGGATGCCCTTTTGTTCTCTCCTCTCTCTGGATGCCCTTTTGTCCTCTCCTCTCTCTTGATACCTTTCTGTTTTCTCCTCACTCTGGATGCCCTTCTTTTCTCTTCTCTCTCTGGATTCCCTTTTTGTCTTCTCCTCACTCTGGATGCCCTTCTCTTCTCTCCTCTCTCTAGATGCCCTTTTGTCCTCTATTCTCTCTGGATGCCCATCTGTTCTCTTGACTCCCCGGATGCCCTTCTGTGCTCTCGTCTCTCTGGATGCCCCTCTGTTCTCTCCTCTCTCTGGATGCCCTTCTGCCTTCTCCTCACTCTGGATGGATTTCTGTACTCTCCTCTCTCTGGATAAACATCTGTCCTCTCCTCTCTATATATACCCTTCTGTCTTCTCCTCTCTCTGTATGCACTTCTGTTCTCTCCTCTCCCTGCATTCCCAAATTTTCCTTTCCTCTCTCTGGATGCCCTTCTGTCATCTCCTCTCTCTGGATGACCTTCTGTCTTCTCTCTCTCCCGATGCCCTTCTGGTCTCTCCTCTCCCCGAATGCCCTTCTGTTCTCTCCTCTCTCTGGATTCACTTCTGTCTTCTCCTTCTCTGAAAGCCCCCTGTGCTCTTCTCTTTTTGGATGCCCTTCTGTTCTCTCCTCTATCTGGGAGCCCTTCAGTCTTCTCCTCTCTTTTTATGGCCTTCTGTTCTCTTTTCTGTGGATGCCCTTCTGTCCTCCCCTGTCTCTGGACACCCTTTTATCTTCTTCTCTTTCTGGATGGCCTTCTATTCTTTGCTCTAACTAGATACCCTTCTGTCCTCTTTTCTCTGGATGACCTTATGTTCTCTTCTCTACGTGGATGCCCTTCTGTCCTCTTCTCTCTCTGGATGACCTTCTATCTTCTCCTTTCTCTGGATGCCCTTCTGTTCTCTCCTCTCTCTGGATGCCCTATTGTCCTTTCCTCTCTCTTGATACACTTCTGTTCTCTCCTCTCTCTGTATGCCCTTCTGTATTCTCCTCTCTCTGGATGCCCTTGTGTCCTCTTCTCTCTCTGCATGGCCTTCTGTTCTCTTCTCTTTCCGATGCTCTTCTGTCAACTCCTCTTTCTGAATGCCCATCTGTCATTTCCTCTCTCCCAATGCCCTTCTGTTTTGCCTCTCTCTGGATTTCCTTCTGTATTCTCCTCTCTCTGGATGCCCTTCTGTTCTTTCCTCTTTCTGGATGCCCTTCTGTTCTCTCCTCTCTTCGGATGCCCTTCTGTCTTCTCCTCTCTCTGGATGCCCTTCTGTCTTATCCTTTCTCTGGATGCCCTTCTATTCTCTCCTCTCTCTGGATGCCCTTTTGTCCTCTCCTCTCCCTTGATACACTTCTGTTCTCTCCTCTTTCTGGATGCCCTTCTTTTCTCTCCTCTCTCTGGATTCCCTTTTTGTCTTTTCCTCACCCTGGATGCCCTTCTCTTCTCTCCTCTCTCTAGATGCCCTTTTGTCCTCTATTCTCTCAGGATGCCCATCTGTTCTCTCTACTCCCCGGATGTCCTTCTGTGCTCTCCTCTCTCTGGATGTCCTTCTGTACTCTCCTCTCTCTTGATGCCCTTCTGCTCTCTCCTCTGTCTGAATGCCCTTCTGTTCACTCCTCAATTGGGATGCCCTTCTGTTCCCTTCTTTTTCTGGATGCCCCTCTGTTCTCTCCTTTCTCTGGATGCCCTTCTGCCTTCTCCTCACTCTGGATGGCTTTCTGTACTCTCCTCTCTCTGGATGCACATCTTTCCTCTCTTCTCTCCGTATACCCTTCTGTCTTCTCCTCTCTCTGTATGCTCTTCTGTTCTCTCCTCTGTTTGAATTGCCTTCTGTCTTCTCCTCCTCTCTGGATGCCCTTCTGTTCTCTCCTTTCTCTGGATTCACCTCTGTACTCGCCTCTCTCTGGATGCTCATTTGTCCTCTAATCTCTCTGGATTACCTTCTGTCCTCTCCTCTGTCTGGATGCCCTTCTGCTCTCTCATCTCTCTTAATGATCTTCTGTTCTCTCCTCACTCTGGATGCCCTACAGTTCTCTCATTTTTCTGGATGCCCTTCTGTTCTCTCCTCTCTCTGGATGCCCTTCTGTCTTCTCCTCTCTCTGTATGCCCTTCTGTTCTCTCCTCTCTTTGGATCCCCTTCTGTCTTTTCCTCTCTCTGGATGCCCTTCTGTTCTCTCCTCTGTCTGGATTCAATTCTGTTCTCTCCTCTTTTTGGATGACCTTCTGTCTCTACTCTCTTTGGTTGCCCTTCTGTCTTCTACTCTCTTTGGATGCCCTTCTGCTCTCTCCTCTCTCTGTATGCCCTTCTGTTCTCTCTTCTCTCGGGATGACCTTCTGTCCACTCCTCACTCTTGATTTCCTTCTGTCTTCTCCTCTCTCTTGATGCCCTTCTGTTCTCTCCTCTTTCTGGATGCCCTTCTTGTTGGTATCAGTCTCCGAACCCAGTGAAGTCACTTTTAGGCAACTCCCACATTGTTGCCGAGGAAACAGGTACATGCTCCCAGAATCCACCTGGCTCCCTCACCTGTACCTAGGAGATACTAAGTCACCGCCCATATAAAACAGGCAGTACCTTGGACTTGCACTCTCTTTAACTTCTTATCTCCCCCACTGTTTCCCTACTTTTGTCCTTTCCCCTGAATAAACCTCCTCCTCCCTCTTGGAACCACGTGGTCTGGAGTGGTCTATTCTGCACGATTGCCCAATTTTCTTTCATCTTTCTTTCATTGGTGCATTGGGCTGAGTTCGAATACTTTGGGAACTGCCAGGAAGGGCAGACACTGAGTGGCTCTGACCACCACGCCACCACTTCCGCTTCAGCCACCAACTCCATTGCACAGGACTGGGCCTGACTGTGCCACTGCTGGCGCGTCGCAGGCCAAGATCAAGCCTAAGCTGCTGCCCACCACTGCAAAGGCACAGGCCGAGGCCGAGCCACTGCCCCGCACCCGCTGCTGCTCCTCGCTGCTGCCAACACTCCCACCACCACTGCTAAGCTCCATCTCTGCTATCACGGACAGCGTGAATTTCTGCCGCTTCTGCAGATTAGCTACTCCTGTGTTCCACCACGTGGCGCTCTGCTACGTGGGTTAGGCTCACACAGACTGCGTCCACTTTCCTGATATCAGACTGCATAGGCCTTCAAACACACACCAGCTTATTTAATTGTTAAGGAAATTTCAATTGGCTGGGAGGGACCCTAGCTGTCCAAATAAGACCTGGCCAGTCTTTCTTGGGCAGAGAGGTGTTGCCATTTGTCTGCCTAGTCCCTGGGACTAGCCTCCTAGCCAAACCACTATTTAGGACATTGGCCACTGGGTGACTCCCCGCCCCTTGAAAGCAATTTACTACCTCCCTCCCCATTAGCTCTAGCAGCTGCCAGAAATCCTGGTACCAGGTTAAATTGCTTCCTGCCAAACTCCGGGAGTTCGCGCTGGCTCCCTGGGTAACCTCGTGACGACCTGGTTTCCTAGGCTGTTGGCTGATTTCTTACCATCTTTCTATCGGGACACCTATACGATAGCTTGGTAAGCCCTCCCTGTCACCCAATGGGCACTACATTGTCTTCGCCCATACCCTCAGACATCCTCTGGGTTGTCTCCTTAAAAACCTCAGATCTCTAAAATTAACGCCTGCATTGAGGCCTTCCAAATTGAAACATCTCTGCAATGAAGTTTGGATTCGGTATCCTCTAGATAATAATTTAAAATGGCCACCTAATGGTACCCTAGACCCAATTATTTTAAAGGGTCTTCACACATACATACAGCAGTCTGGTAAATGGAAAGAGGTCCCCTATATACAATCATTCATCTACCTCTGCTCTAATCCCTCCATGTGTTCTTCCTGTTCCCCACCCCAGGTCCTTTTAGCAATGGAACCTCCCCAACCCCCATTAGATAACACAACACTCTTAGATCCAGCTGACGAACCACCCCACTTCCGTCACAGACCTGTTTCCATGCCTCTGAAAACCCATGATACCTCAGAGCCTATGAACTCAACCTCCTCCCTTCCCTCTGTGCCAGCTGAAGGCCATGCTAATTGCCCTGTGTTGGTTCCGACCTTTACCCCTCCTATCACACGTTCTAGGGCCACAGCCAAACCTCCAATTCCTTCTCCTCCAGGGAAACCTAAACCAGCATCTGTCCTTCCCCTGAGGGAAGTGGCTGGAGTACATGGCCTTGTCAGGGTACATGTTCGTTTCTCACTAAGCGAACTCTCTCAAATAGAGACCAGATTGGGTTTCTATACCTCTAACTCCTCCGCCTTTATTAAAGAGTTCCAGTACATCAATCAGTCTTATAGCTTGACTTTTCATGATGTTCATATGATTCTCACTAACAATTTACTTCCTGATGAACGCAGGCGAATTTGGGAAGAGGCAAAAACGCATGCAGATCAGATTCATCAGACAGACAGAACATATCCAATCGGATCTGAGGCGGTTCCTGACCAGGATCCTCGATGGGATTACAATTCCGCAGGTGGTATCTTAGCTAGAGATAGATTTATAGCATGTCTTTTGGCAGGCCTAAGAAAGGCAGCCTTAAAGCCAGTAAACTTTGAAAAACTCCAAGAGGTTGTCCAGGACAAAGAGGAAAACCCGTCCCAGTTTCTGGAATGCCTTACAAAGGCTTTATTGCAGTATACAAATCTGGACCCTGAAAATCCGGAAGGTAAGCAACTTCTGATGACCTACTTTTTTCCCAGAGCTACCCCAACATAAAAGCTAAACTTAGGCGATTGAAGAGGGGGCCCCTAACTCCACAGGCAGAAGTCTTTGGCGTTGGCCTTTAAGGTGTACCATGAGAGGGATGAGAAAGCC
The DNA here is from genome assembly GCF_011762505.2 of Arvicanthis niloticus. Taxonomy (NCBI): domain Eukaryota; kingdom Metazoa; phylum Chordata; class Mammalia; order Rodentia; family Muridae; genus Arvicanthis; species Arvicanthis niloticus. The sequence continues at coordinate 36,980 of NW_023046544.1, forward strand.
CGAAAACAAAAATACCATATGCTGGCAAAGGCTATCTGACCAGCCTCAGCCGCTAACCCAGACTCCTGGTACCTGAAGACTCAGGGAACACCTGGCCCCTGCCATAAATGTGGTCAACAAGGTCACTGGGCGAGGGCTTGCCTCAACCCCAGTAAACCAAGGGGACTGTGCCCCTGGTGCCATCAGAAGGGACATTGGGTTGTTGATTGCCCTCATGTTGCTCAGAACAGGGGGACATCACTCCCAGAAAACCCTTCAGCTGACCTTCTAGGATTGGCTATGGAGGACTGACGGGGCCCGAGCTCTCTCGACCCGACCACGCCTATCACTAGCAGGGAGCCTCAGGTAGATATTATGATATGTGGAAAACCCATCTCCTTTCTCTTGGATACTGGGGCCACTTACTCAGTCCTGATGGAGTTTTGGGGACCCACTTCACCTTCGGGTTTTCCTATTGTTGGGGTAGGAGGACAACCTTACCTTCCTCACCAGACTCCACTTAGTTGCATTTTTAGGGGTGTACCTCTCACCCATTCCTTTTTGGTAGTGCCTACATGTCCTGTCCCCTTATTGGGAAGAGATATTTTAGCTAAGTTGGGAGCCTCTATTTCCTTTGCTCCCCCAATTCGCCTAAACCCAAGCTCGCCAGCAGTTCCCCTGCTCCTTCTTCTAACCAGTCAACCTACTAACACTAACATGTTATTTCCCTTACCAGCTTCTCAGGTAGACTTCCGAGTTTGGGACGTCCAGAACCCCTCTGTTGCTAAACACCATTCTCCTGTTGTCATCCAGTTACTGGACTCTACCAGGTACATCACCCAAGCTCAATACCCTCTCTCCCTCCAGAGCCTAAGAGGACTTAAGCCTATCATTTCTGACCTCTTAAGGAAAAACTCCTTCGCCCTACCTCTTCTCCCTTTAATACCCCTATATTAGCAGTTAAGAAACCTAATGGTACCTATCGCCTGGTCCAAGACCTCAGATGAATTAATTCTGCAGTAGTTCCCCTCCATCCTGTTGTGGCTAACCCTTACACACTTCTTTCTACTATCCCCTCAGGGACCTCTCATTTCTCAGTCCTAGATCTCAAGGATGCATTTTTCTCTATCCCTCTAGATGCCCGATCACAGGACATATTTGCCTTTACCTGGACAGATCCTGACACCCACCTTTCTACCCAACTTACCTGGACTGTTCTACCTCAGGGATTCTGGAACAGCCCACACCTATTTGGCCAGGCTCTGGCTTCTGACTTGCTCTCTCTATTTCTCCCTAGATCTAAGGTTCTCCTTTACGTAGATGATGTGCTTCTCTGTAGCCTCTCCCTAGAGATTAGCCAAGCTGACACTGCTGCTCTTCTAAATTTCTTTCCAGTCGTGGCTACAGGGTCTCACCTTCTAAAGTCCAACTGTCTACTTCTCAGGTTATCTATTTGGGACTAGCAATTACCCCAACCCACAAGGCTATTACCTTAGATAGAAAGAATCTGATTCAGTCTCTAACTGTTCCTTTGACAAAGGAAGAGATTTTATCCTTCCTAGGAATAGCTAGCTTTCTGCGCTCCTGGTTTCCTTCCTTTTCCCTACTTTCTCGACCCTTATATGAAGCAGCATTAGGCCCCACCCACGAACCTCTTCTGAAACCTGTTACTAAGCCCTTTCAAAGGCTCCAACAGGCTCTCCTTAAGGCCCCCGCCTTACATCTCCCTGACCTGACTCATCCTTTTTCCCTCTATGTAACTGAAAAGGAGGGGTTTGCCCTTGAAGTCTTAGGTCACCAACTGGGACCATCTTTTGCACCTGTAGCATACTTGTCAAAAAGACTAGATCTAACCATCCAGGGATGGGCACCTTGTATTCGTACCTTAGCAGCTGCAGAACTCCTTATTCGAGAGTCAAAGAAACTAACCTTGGGATCGCCCATAACTATTCTCTCTTTCCACAATCTGTCACAGCTCCTAACATATAAAGGCTTACAGACTCTACCTCCCTCCAGGGTTCTTTCTCTCCATTTAGCCTTAATAGAAGACTCTACCCTCAGCTTTCAATCATGCCCACCTCTTAATATTTCCAATCTTCTTCCTTGACCTAATACTAACCACTCCCTATCTCACTCCTGCACTGAAACTTTAGAAGAACTACTACCTCATCCTTCACACATACAGGAGGGCACATTGCCCCAAGCCACCTATACCTGGTATACAGATGGAAGCTCCTTTTTACATGAAGGAGCCAGGAACGCTGGCTATGCCATAGTGTCAGACACCAAGGTTGTGGAGGCACAAGCCCTTCCTGATCACACCACCAACCAACATGCTAAACTAAAAGCCCTTACCCGTGCCTTCCAGCTGGCACAGGGACAATCCCTCAACATCTACACAGATTCCAAATATGCTTTCCATATCCTCTTGTCCCACGCTGCCATCTGGAAGGAGCCCGGGGTACTTACCACAAAAGGAGGATCAGTAACTAATGCAAACCAAATTATGGCCATGCTAAAGTCCTCCTATCTCACCACAGCTATTGGGATTGTCCACTGCAGATCCCACAGGAAGGATGACTCTATTGTCTCCAAGGGAAACAACCTAACTGATGAGTCAGCTAGAGCTGCAGCCCTTCGGGGCCTAGACTCATCTCACCCTCCCCAGGACATTCTTACACTGCAACCCACATCCCCACCTACACCCCCTGATACCTGTCAAACTCTGTCCTATCTCCACCAACTCTTTCATCCTAACAGCCAAGCATTGTCTCATTTTGTTAAGACTCACCTACAGCCTACTCCTGAGGACTTAAGTTTCTTAAAATCTATCACTGCTTTTTGTAGAATCTGTCAGATGTCAGACCCCAACTCCAAGTATTGTAACACCCCTTTTCCTACACAGCAGGCTAGAGGTTCCCTCCCTGGAACTGACTGGCAACTTGACTTTACCCACATGCCCACTGTCAAACGTGTCAAATACCTCCTGGTTTTGGTGGACACCTTCTCAGGCTGGATAGAAGCTTTTCCCACAACTAACAAAAGGGCTCACACAGTCTCTGATCTTCTCCTCCATGAGATCATCCCCCGATTTGGCGTCCCAGCCTCCCTCCAGTCAGACAATGGTCCCGAATTTACTTCCCAGGTTTCTCAAATTATATCTAAGGTCTTAGACATCCCCTGGCATTTTTATATTCCCTACCACCCTCAATCTTCAGGTAAGGTAGAAAGAACTAACTGCTCTTTAAAAACCACTCTTGTTAAGCTGTCACAGGAACTTCACCTTGACTGGGTAAAACTTTTACCTCTGGCCCTTTTCAGGCTACGAGCTCTCCCCAAGCGGCCTCTCCTCACTGCCCTCTGTCCACCGCCTGTCAGCATTGGAGACCAAGTCCTTCTCTCCCCTCCAGATCACTGGCCCTCACCCCCTCTCCCAAATGGCAGGGCCCTTTTAAGTTAATTCTTGTGACCCCTACAGCTGCTAAACTTGAGGGACTCCCTCATTGGGTCCACTTGTCTCACCTCAAGCATTTCATCCCCCCACCTAAAATCGACTCTTCATACATGTCAACTATAACAGGACCATGCTCTATTAAGCTCCAGAGGACTTCGAAATCACCCACCTTGCCCTTAATCCCAGAACATGAGACTCTACTCCGGCAGCTGAGTTTGACCTCACTGGACTAGACTTGGGTTTCTCATCCTCCCCTGCTGCTTGTCTCTATCCAGGTCAGGCCTTACATCTGAAGGTTCGAGGGTCAAGAGACCCCCACAGTTAAAAAAACATCTCTTTCCAAACAGGGTCAGGAAACTGCTCCATAGCCTGGGGCCAATAACCAGTCCAAGCTGATATCATCTCTATATCCATTACTCATTTAAATATCATGCTCTCTGCACTTGTTTTCTCCTTGACCAGGTAAAAGATTATTGTAGAAACTGACCAGATGATTATGGGGGCTGCCCATAGTGGTCTTGTCAGATACATATGCTAGGTCACAGACCAACCACTTCCACCAACGCCACAAGACCTGCGAGATTCCAGCTGTGTTGCTTCAGAACCGATGAGGACCGAATGTCCTAAAATGGTCTCCACCGGTTTGTCCAGGAAGAATGCTGTTTTTAAGGAACGTGAGATCTTCAGTTCTAAGACTTTTTGAAAAATCCCATATAAAAAAACAAGATACTGTCGTTCTTGCCATCCTCCTGGTGTTATTATTTCTAACCAAATTATTAATCAGTTCCTGTTACAGGATTACCAGTAGCTGTCCACAGAGGAACCTGATACATGTATCTACCGAGTGGACCCCGAAGGTGAAAGCTAGCTACTCCCCACAATAGACTACGCCCCTACACAGCAGGAAGTAGTTTAAGAGACACTATGCCCCAACTGCGGTTTCACCATCGACTTCCCCTCCACTTTTCTTCTCTTCTTTGTAATAAGAAAAAGGGAGGTATGTTGGTATCAGCCTCCGAACCCAGTGATGTCACTTTTAGGCGACTCCCACATTGTTGATGAGGCAACAGGTACATGCTCCCAGAATCCACCTGGCTCCCTCAGTTGTACCTGGGAGATACTACATCACTGCCCATATAAAACAGGCAGTACCCCGGACCCACGCTCTCTTTAACTTCTTATGTCTCCCATTGTCTCCCCCCTTTTGTCCTTTCCACTTAATAAACCTCCTCCCCCCCATGGAACAGCGTGGTCTGGAGTGGTCTATTCTGCACAGTGGCCAGATTCTCTTTCATCTTTCTTTCACTTCTGTTCTCTCCTCTCTCCACATACCATTCTGCTATTTCCTCTCTCAAGATGCACTTCTGTACTCTCCTCTCTCTGCATTCCCTAATTTTCTTTTCCTCTCTCTGGATGCCCTTCTGTCATCTCTCTCTGGATGACCTTCTGTCTTCTCCTCTCTCCCGATGCCCTTCTGGTCTCTCCTCTCTCCGGATGCCCTTCTATCTTCTCCTTCTCTGGATGCCCTCTGTTCTCTCCTCTTTCTGGATGCCCTTCTGTTCTCTCTTCTATCTAGGTGCCCTTCAGTCTTCTCCTCTCCCTGTATGGCCTTCTGTTCTCTTTTCTGTGGATGCCATTCTGTCCTCCCCTGTCTCTGGATGCCCTTCTGTCTTCTTCTCTTTCTGGATGGCCTTCTGTTCTCTGCTCTAACTAGATGCCCTTCTGTCCTCTTTCTCTCTGGATGCCCTTATGTTCTCTTCTTTATCTGTATGCCCTTCTGCACTCTCCCCTCTCTGGATGCCCTTTTGTACTTTCCTCTCTTTTGATACCCTTCTGTTCTCTCCTCTCTCTGGATGCCCTTCTGTATTCTCCTCTCTCTGGATGCCATTGTATCCTCTTCTCTCTCTGCAGGCCCTTCTGTTCACTTCTCTTTCCGATGCTCTTCTGTCAACTCCTCTTTCTGAATGCCCTTCTGTCGTTTCCTCTCTCCGAATGCCCTTCTGTTTCGCCTCTCTCTGGATGCCCTTCTGTATTCTCCTCTCTCTTGATGCCCTTCTGTTCTCTCCTCTTTCTGGATGCCCTTCTGTTCTCTCCTCTCTCCACATACCATTCTGTCATTTCCTCTCTCAGGATGCACTTCTGTTCTCTCCTCTCTCTGCATTCCCTAATTTTCTTTTCCTCTCTCTGTATGCCCTTCTTTCATCTCCTCTCTCTGGATGACCTTCTGTCTTCTCCTCTCTATGCATGCCCTTCTGTTCTCTCCTCTCTCTGGATTTGCTTCTGTCTTCTCCTTTCTGGATGCCCTTCTGTTCTCTCCTCTATCTAGGTGCCCTTCAGTCTTCTCCTCTCTCTGTATGGCCTTCTGTACTATTTTATGTGGATGTCCTTCTTTGCTCTCCTCTCTCTGGATGCCCTTCTGTCTTCTCCTCTCTCTGGATGCCCTTCTGTCTTCTCCTCACTCTGGATGCCCTTCTGCTCTCTACTGTCTCTAAATGCCCTTCTGTTCTCTCCTCTCTCAGATACACTTCTATGTTCTCCTCTCTCTGGATGCCCTTCTCTTCTCTCCTCTCTCCAGAAGACCTACTGTCTACTCCTCTCTCTAGATGCCCTTCTGATCTATCCTATCTCTGGATGCCCTTGTGTCCTCTTCTCTCTGGATGCCCTTCTGTTCTGTCCTGTCTCTTTAAGCCCGTCTGTTTTCTACACACTCTGGATGCCCTTCTGTTCTCTCCTCTCTCGGAATGACCTTCTGTCCTCTACTCTCTCTGGATGCCCTTCTGTCTTCTCCTCTATCTGGATGCCCTTCGGCTCTCTCCTCTCTCTGGATGCCCTTCTGTTCTCTCTTCTCTAGGGATGTCTTTCTGTCCTCTCCTCTCTCTGGATGCCCTTCTGTCTTCTCTTCTCCCTTGATGCCCTTCTGTTCTCTCCTCTTTCTGGATGCCCTTCTGTTCACTCCTTTCTCCACATACCCTTCTGTCATCTACTCTCTCAGGGTGCAATTCTGTTCTCTCCTCTCTCTGCATTCACTAATTTTCTTTTCCTCTCTCTGGATGCCCTTCGGTCATCTCCTCTCTCTGGATGACCTCTTGTCTTCTCCTCTCTCCCGATGCCCTTCTGTTCTATCCTCTCCCCGAATGCCCTTCTGTTCTCTCCTCTCTCTGGATTCGCTTCTGTCTTCTCCTCTGAAAGCCTTCTGTTCTCTCCTCTTTCTGGATGTTCTTCTGTTCTCTCCTCTATCTAGGTGCCCTTCAGTCTTCTCCTCTCTCTGTATGGACTTCTATACTATTTTATGTGGATGTCCTTTCTGGCTCTCCTCTATCTGGATGCTCTTCTGTCTTCTCCTATCTCCCAATGCCATTCTTTCTTCTCCTTTTTCTGGATTCCTTTCGGTCTTCTCCTCTCTCAGGATGCCCTTCTGCTCTTTCCTCTCTCTAGATGCCCTTCTGTCTTCTCCTCTCTCTGGATGCCCTTCTGTTTTCTCCTCTCTATGGATTCCCTTCTGTCTTATCCTCTCTGTGGATGCCCTTCTGCTCTTTCCTCTCTCTTAATGCCCTCCTGTGTTCTCCTCTATCTGGTTTTACTTATGCTCTCTCCTCTCTTTGGATGCCTTTCTGTTCTCTCCTCTCTCTAGATGCTCTTCTGTTCTCTCCTCTATCCAGATGCCCTTCTGTCTTCTCTCTGGATGGCCTTCTGTTCTCTTTTCGGTGGATGCCCTTCTGTCCTCCCCTGGATCTGGATGCCCTTCTGTCTTCTCTTTCTGGATAGCCTTCAGTTCTCTTCTCTAACTAGATGCCCTTCTTTCCTCTTTTCTCTCTGGATGCCCCTATGTTCTCTTCTTTCCTGGCTGCCCTTCTGTCCTCTTCTCTATCAGGAAGCCCTTATGTCTCCTCCTTTCTCTTGATGACCTTCTGTTCTCTCCTCTCTCTGGATTTCCTTTTGTCCTCTCCTCTCACTTGATACCCTTCTTTTTTCTCCTCTGTCTGTATGCCCTTCTGTTCTCTCCTCTCTCTGGATTCCCATTTTGTCTTCTCCTCTCTCTGGATGCCCTTGGCTTCTCTACTCTCTCTGGATGCCCTTCTGTCCTCTCCTCTTCCTGGATGCCCTTCTGTTCTCTAATCTCTCTGAATGCTGTTTTGTCATACCCTATCTCTTGATACTCTTCTGTTCTCTCCTCTCTCTCTCTCTCTCTCTCTCTCTCTCTCTCTCTCTCTCTCTCTCTCTCTCTCTGGATGCCCTTCTGTTCTCTACTCTCTCAGGATTCACTTCTGTTCTCTACTCTCGCTGGATGCCCTTTTGTCCTCTCCACTCTCTGGATGCCCTTCTGTTCTCTACTCTCTCTGGATGCCTTTTTGTCCTCTCCTCTCTCTGGATGCCCATCTGTCCTCTTCTCTCTCTGTATGCCCTTCCGTCTTCTCCTCTCTCTGAATGCACTTCTGTATTCTCCTCTAACTTAATGCCCTTCTGTCTTCTACTCTGTCTGGATGCCCTTCTGTCCTCCACTCCCTCTGGATGCCCTTCTGTTCTCTTCTCTCTCTAGATGAGTTTCTGTTCTCTCCTCTATCCAGATGCCCTTTTGTCTTCTCCTCACTCTGGATGGCCTTCTGTTCTCTTTTCTGTGGATGCCCATCTGTCCTCCCCTGTATCTGGATGCCCTTCTGTCTTGTCTTCTTTCTGGATGCCCTTCTTTCTAGCTCTAAACTAGGATGCCTTTCTGTCCTATCTCATCCTCTGGATGCCTTCTGTTATCTTCTCCCCTGTATGCCCTTCAGCCCCTTCTCTCTCAGGATGTCTTCAGTTTGTCTGTTCTATTCTGGATGGTCTTCTGTACTCTCCTCTTCTGTATTCACTCCAGTTTCTATCATCTCTATGGATGACCTTCTGTTCTCATTTCTCTGGATGTGAAGACCTCACATACTTGGGGATACTCTTCCTCAAGCCTCCCAATCTCGACCACCCAAAGATCCACACAAAAGCATACCTGTATGCATCAGCAGGGGCTTTATTAGGGAAGTAAGCGGTGGTCAAAACGACTGCTCTTTAGCTCCAAGAGCAAGGTTTTTTGCCCCTTATTGGTGTTTTAAGGGTCTTTTATAGGATGGGGTGGGGAAGGAAGGCATTTTCGCATGCTTTACACATGAATGGTTGCATTATTCACGTGTTAAACATGAATTGTTGTTTTAAAAATTTGAACATGCGCACTGGAAGACAAAGGGAGAGGTACCCAATAACAGTGAAACATTGCAAGGAAGTCCTCTAGCCCAATGTTATAAGTCATGTGAAATCACTCTGCACATTCTTCTTCTCAAAATGTGGGGTTTACCATGCTATTGTGTACTATATTGCATTTAACCAACTATTTCAGATTAACTATCTTGCTTCTTCCTGCATTAGCCCCACCATATGTGGCAGCATCTTTTATCTGCGGTCAGAATGTGTCTTCCTGCCTTGGGAGGCTTGAGGAATGTAATCGCAAGTGCCTTGCACCTGGAATGTAAGGCCTGAAATCTTATTTTCAGTTCCATGTTCTGTAAAGTGAAATCAACAACATATTTCAAAAATGGCCTTTATAATTTTTCACTCTACAGAAAGCACTTCTGTTCTCTCCTCATTTTGTATCCCTTTCTGACTTCCCCTCGCTAGGGATGCCCTTCTTTGCAGTCTCTGTACTCGGATTCCCTTTTCGTTCTCTCCTCTTCTCTGGATTCCTTCTGTCTTTTCTTCTCTCTGAATGCCTTTCTATCCTCTCCTCTCTCTGGATGGGCTTCTGTTCTCTCTCTCTCTCGATGCTTTCTGTTCTCTCCTCTCTCTGGATGACCTTCTGTCTCTCCCTCTCTGGATGCCTTTCTATTCTCTCTTCTCACTGGATGCCCTCTGTCTCTCCTCTCCTCTGGATGCCCATCTGTTCTCCCTCTCTCTGCATGACCTTTTGTCTTCACCTCTCTCCCAGTGACCTTCTTTTCTCTCCTGTCTTCTGATGCCCTTCTGTTTTTCTCCTCTCCTCTCTTGATGCCCGTCTGTTCTCTACTCTACCTTTCCATATGCCCTTCTGTCTTCTCCTCTTTCTGTATGGCCTTCTTTACTCTTTTCTCTGGATGCCCTTTGACCTCTCCTCTCTCTGGATGCCCTTCTTTTCTCTCTTCTCTCTGGAGGCCTTCTGTCTTCTCCTCTCTCTGGAAGCCCTCTGTACTTCTCCTATCTCCCGATGTGGTTTCTGTCTTCTCCCTCTTTCTGAATACCCTTCTGTCTCTGCTATGTCGTACATGCCACTTCTGCTCTCTGCTCTTTCTAGGATGCGCCTTTCTCTTCTGTCCTCTCTCTGGATTCTTTTTGTGATGCCTCTGTTCTCTTCCTCTTTCTAGATGCCCTTCTGTTCTTCTCCTTATCTAGATGCTCTTTTCTTTTCTTCTCCTCTCTCTGTATGGCCTTCTGTACTATTTTATGTGGAGGCCTTTTTTCCTCTCCTCTCTCTGGATCCCTTGTGCTCTGTATTCTCTCTAGAAGGAATTCTGTCTCCTCCTTTTTCTGGATGAACATTCTGTCTTCTCCTATCTACTGATGCCCTTTTTATTTCTCTCATCAGGATGCCCTTCTGTTATCTGCTTTCTCTAGATCCCTTTCTGTCTGCTTCTCTCCTCTGGATGTCCTTTCGGTTCTCTTCTTTCCTGAATAATTTCTGTCCTCTCCTCTCTCAGGATGCCCTGTCGGTCCTCTTCTTATCTGAATGCCTCCTCTTTCTCTACTACGGATTTCCTTTCTGTCTCTCCTCTCTCTGGATTCCCTTCTGTTCTCTCTTTCTCTGGATGCCCTTGTTCTTGTCTCGCTCTCCCTTGATGCCCATTCTGTCTGTCCTCTCTCTGCATGCCCTTCTGGTCTCTTCATCTCTCCGGATGCCTTCTGTATTCTACTCCTCTCCTGGATTCCCTTCGAATCTTCAACTCTCTTTGGATGCCCTTCTGTGATCTCCTTTTTCTGGATGCCCTACTGTCTCTCCTCTCTCTGGATGTCCTTCTGTCCTTCCTCCTCTCTTGGATGGCTTTCTGTTTTCTCTCCTATCTCTGGATCCCGTCTTCCTCTCCACTCTCGGATGCCCTTCTTCACTCTCCTCGGTCCTTAATGCCTTCTGTTCTCTGCTCTATCTGGATTCCCTTCTGTCCTCTCCTCTCTCAGGATGCCCTTCTGTTCTCTTCTCTCCCTGAATGCCCTTCTGTCCTCTCCTCTCTCAGGATGCCCATCAGTCCTCTTCTCCAACTGGATGCCTCCTCTCTTCTCCTATTACTGATGCCGTTCTGTTCTCTCCTCTCACTGTATGCCCTTCTGTTTTCTACTCACTCTGGATGCCCTTCTGTACTCTCCTCTCTCTGGATGCCCTTCTGTCTTCTTCTCTCTCACTATGCCCTTCTTTTCTCTCGATCTCCAGTTTCCCTTCTATCTTCTCCTCTCTCTGGATGCCCATCTGTTCTCTCCTCTCTCCTGATGCCCTTCTGTCTTCTCCTTTCTCTGGATGGCTGTCTGCTTTCTACTCTCTCTGGATGCCCTTCTGTTCTCTCCTCTCTCTGGATTCCCTTCTGTCTTCTCCTCTCTCTGGATGACTTTCTGCTCTTCTCCTCTTTCTGGATGCCCTTCTGTTCTTGGCTATCTATAGATAACCTACTGTCCACTATTATCTCTCGATGCCCTTCTGTTATCTTCTCTCTCTGAATGCCCTTCTGTCCTCTCTTCTCTCAAGATGCCCATCGGTCCTCTTTTCCATCTGGATGCCACCTCTCTTCTCGTATTTACGGATGCCCTTCTCTTCTCTCCTATCTCAGGACACCCTTCTGTTTCCTCCTCTCTCTATATGCCCTTTGGTTCGCTCCTCTCTCCGGATGCCCTTCTGTATTCTCCTCTCTCTGGATTCACTTCTGTCCTCTCTTCTCTTTGGATACCCTTCTGTTCTCTCCTTTTTCTCGATGCCCTTCTGTTCTCTCCTCTCTAGGGATGCCCTTCTGTCTTCTCCTCTCACTGGATGCCCTTCTGCACTCTCTTCTCTCTAAATGCCCTTCAGTTCTCTCCTCTCTCTGGATTGCCTTTTGTCTTCTCCTCTCTCTGGATGCCATTCTGTCCTCTCCTCTCTCTGGATGCCCTTCTGTCTTCTCCTCTCTCTGGATGCCCTTCTGTTCTCTCCGTTCTCTGGATTAACTTTTTGTCTTCTCCTCTCTCTGGATGCCCTTCTGTAATCTCCTCACTCTGGATGCCCTTCTGTCTTCTCCTCTCTTCTGAGGCCCTTCTGTCTTCTCCTCTCTCTGGATGCCCTTCTGTTCTCTCCTCTCACTGGATGTCCTTCTGTCCTCTCCTCCCTCTGGATGCCCTTCTGTCTTTTCCTCACTCCAGATGCCCTTCTGTTCTCTTCTCTCTCTGCATGTCCTTCAGTCCTCTGCTCTCTCTGGATGTCCCTCTATTTTTCCTTTCTCTGGATTCTCTTCTGTTCTTTCATTTCTCTAGATTCCCTTCTGTTCACTCCTCTCTCTGGATGCCCTTGTGTTCTCTCCTCTCTAAGGATACTGTTCTGTCTTCTCCTTTCTATGCATGCCCTTCTGTCCTCTCCTCTCTCTGGATGACCTTTTGTCTTCTCCTCTCTCTGGATGCCCTTTGTTATCTCCTCTCTCGGAATGCCCTTTTTCCCTCTCTTCTCTCTGGATGCCCTTCTCCTCTCTTCCTATGCCCTTCTGTTCTCTCGTCTTACCAGCTACCCTTCTGTCATCTCCTCTCTCTTGATGCCTTTCTTTCATCTCCTCTCTCTGGATGCCCTACAATTCTCCCCTCACTCTAAATTCCCTTCTGTCTTCTTTTCTCTCTGAATGCCCTTTTGTTCTCACTTCTTCCTGGATGCCCTTCTGTTTTCTCCTCTTTCTGTACGGCCTTCTGTACTCTTTTCTGTCAATGCGCTACTTTCCTCTCCTCTCTCTTTATGTCCTCTGCCTTCTCTTCTCTCTGGAGGCCACTCTGTCCTCTCCTTTCTCCGGATGCATGTCTGTCTTCTCCTATCCCTGATGCCCTTCTGTCTTCTCCTCTCTCTGTATGCCCTTCTGTCTTTTCCTCACTCCGGATGCCCTTCTGTACTCTTCTCTCTCTGAATGTCCTTCAGTCTTCTGCTCTCTCTGGATGCCCTTCTGTTCCTTCCTTTTTCTTGATTCTCTTCTGTTCTCTCATTTCTTTAGATGCCATTCTGTTCTCTCTTCTCTCGGGATGCCCTTCTTCACTCTCCTCTCTCTGGATGCCCTTCTTTCCTCTCCTCTCTCTGGATGCCCTTCTGTTCTCTCCTCTCTCTGGATGAGCTTGTGTTCACACCTCTCTACAGATACCCTTCTGTCTTCTCGTCTCTTTGGATGCCCTTATTTTCTCGACTCTCTCCGGATGCCCTACTGTCTTCTCTCCCTGGAAGCCCTTCTGCTGTCGCCTCTTTCTGGAATTAATTCCATTCTCTCCTCTCTCAGGATTCCCTTCTGTCTTCTCCTCTCACTTGATGCCCTTCTGTTATCTCCTCTTTCTAGATGCAATTCTGTTCTCTCCTCTCTCTGGATGCCCTTCTGCTCCCTCCTCTCTCTGGATGCCTTTCTGTTCTCACCTCTCTCTGGATGCCCTTCTGTTCTCTCCTATCTTTGGATTCCCTTCTGTCTTCTCCTCTCTTTGATGCCCTTCTGTTCTCTCCTCTTTCTGGATGCCCTTCTGTCTTCTCCTCTCTCTGGATGCCCTAATGTTCTCTCCTCTCTAAGGATACCCTTCTGTATTCTCCTCTCACTGGATGCCCTTCTGTTCTCTACTCTTTCCGGATGCCCTTCTGCTCCCTCCTCTCTCTGGATGTCATTCTGTTCTTGCCTCACTCTGGAGGCCCTTCTGTTCTCTCCTAAATCTGGATTCCCTTCTGTCTTCTCCTCTCTTTGATGCCCTTCTGTATTTTCCTCTTTCTGGATGCCCTTCTGTCTTCTCCTCTCTCTGGATACCTTTCTGCTCTCGCCTCTCTCTGGATGCCCTTCTGTTCTCTCCTATCTCTGGATTC
>NW_023046545.1:0-50408 GCF_011762505.2 Arvicanthis niloticus
TCATGTCAACTTTCATATCAATTTACTGATGGATAGGCAGATACAATTAATTCTAAAATCATGCCTGTGAAGCGGAAGATAATGAGCTTTGCAAAGTCTCAAACCCACTTCTCCAAGTATCCAGAAGAGGACACAAAGGTTGATCAGAAGAACTAGTGAGATGCCTTCATTAATACACCAGCCCCTCTCGTATTAATTTAGGCAGTGACCAGTTATCTCCTTACCTCTATTCTTCCTACCCAACAAGAACTGTTCACTTCAATAAACTCATCCTCCTCCAGCCTCTCACCTGAGAAGTACAGGACGTCACTCACCAACTGCTGCCTGAAGCATTCCCTCTCTAAGCGCCAGCTGGACCTTCTGTGGCTCCCCAAAGCCTCCCCCAATGACTCTGTGCCTGAATTCCAGTTAGTATTCCATATGTAGCCTAAGCCTCCAGCTGGCTTGACAGCTGTTTTGATGTCACATATATCCTTCCAACATTTGATGGGGGTCTCCCATGCGCAAGGCACCCGTCACATTAATCCTACAACTAGACTCTGAGTGCCAATGAAGAGAAGGTCTCTTGTGATAGTGCTCGTTTCAGGAACCATAAGGATGAAAAACGTATAGCCTGTGGTCAAGCCCATCCCACTGTGACTCCCAGATTCATAACTCTCAAGTAAATTCCTTAATCTCTGGGTTCTCACATGGACATGCTGTTGGGATTAAATCATATAACGTGTTCCTTCTCATTTCCGGTCTTCTGTACTTTTCTAACTAATTCATCATAGCTCTTCTTACCCGTTACTACACTCTGAAGAAAGCATATAATGGCCTCCACTCTGGGTAGGACCAGAGGCTTTTGAGTGGGGAGAATTGCCTGATCTAAGTGCTACCATCTTGATTGCTCTATTGTGATTAGAGTGCACCAACCAAGGTCAGATGGGGTGAGACCAGTGGAAGATAGCTGCAGGTGACAGCTACGAATATGATGCAAGTGAAAAGCAGAAGCAAACACTAAATGGTACTATTATACAACGTATAACTAAAATACCCCAAAACTTAAACGTTTAAAGGAATGAATGTGAATTTAAAGGAATATGGGGAAGCCGTATTTCCCTTCCCAGGTTCAAAGCTTAGTAAACCATTTTGCTCATCCTGGGCTACAGGTGTCAGCAGCTTTGGTCAACTGTTTCAGTTACTGGGTGACTGGCCCCAAGGGAGCTGAATTTCTTCCAGGCATTCTATCTTTATAGCTTTCCAGTCTTTCTCTTCATCCTCCCTGTATCAGATCCCAAAGCCAGTCTCCTCCCCCACAAGGACCCATCTCTTCAGAAGAGCCTAGTCATTGAGCCTTCTGTCATTACCCTGCTAGCTATACCCAATTCCCATTCGGCAGTTGAGAAAGAAGACTTTCCAGGACCAGCTACAACTATGGAATCTAAGAAAAGGGACTCTACCTGGGAGAACCAAGGGACCTACCCAAACAGTGCCTGTGAGAACTGCCATGCTGGCCCTGCTAACAAGAGACCCAGGGTCTGGGAAGAATGCTTCTCTTACATGAAAGCAATTCAGGTAGCCTCAGGGGTCTGTGTCTCTACATCAGGCTCCCAGAGATCCCAGAAGACCCTCTTGGAAAAAGCACCCATGTCCCTTCAGCAAGACTCAAAAGTATGTTTAGCAGGCTTGAGAATGGTTAAAGCAGCTTCCTTACAAGGAAGAGCCTGAAACTGTATAGTCAAGAAAAGCCAGTGCCAGGGACTGTTTGAAGCCAGCAACTACGAGAGACCCATGGCAAGTGGAATCCAAGAATTTATTTTCAAACTGATTCTATCTTTTTAATCAATCAAAGAAAAACTAAAGAAATTTAATCCTGAAACTTTTGGAGACAAGTTAGAACTGCTACTAAGTTTCCATGTCAGGGGCAACTCCAATGTCTCTGCAGATCTAATTATTTTTATGAAGAGCCCTGGAAACTTCCTTGGAGCAAAATGGTCTTCCAGTATTAAAGATGCCTGGGGAGTTACAGAAGGATGGTCAAGGTTTACTGGGTAATAGAGACAGATCCAGTGGTTTTCTAGTTCAAAGAAGAGAAGCAAGTGAAAGATTTTTTTTTTTTTTTGAGACAGGTCTTTATGTAACTCAGGTTAACCTTGAACTCACTAGGCAGCCAAGAATAACCAATGATAGACTTGAACTCCTGATCTTCCTGCCTCCACCTCTTGAGTACTAGGATTACAGACACATATACCATGTCCAGCTAGAAAGCATCCTTTAAATTATGACTATCACAATTTGAAGGTAGATTCACGAGTCGTTCATTTCAATCTTACAGGTTACCAACTCTTCACAAACATGAACACTAATCAAAAAAACTATATGCTCTCAACCTCTGAAATCCAGAGACGAGATATTATACTAATAAAAGAAACAGCCGGGCAGTGGTGGCGCATGCCTTTAATCCCAGCACTTGGGAGGCAGAGGCAGGTGGATTTCTGAGTTCAAGGCCAGCCTGGTCTACAGAGTTAGTTCCAGGACAGCCAGGGCTACACAGAGAAACCCTGTTTCGAAAAACCAAAAAAAAAAAAAAAAAAAAAAAAAAAAAAACAGCCTATAAAGTAGACAATCTTAGATTATCTATAAACCAAAGCAGAAGAAGAATAATAATCAATTTCTAAATCACTGACATTGAATAAAAAAAACCTCTTCAGGAACCTGCAACCATTTAAACGTGTTGCCTGGATAACCAAATTACACACATCACAGCCACATGCATAGGAGACACTATAAAGCAAACCCCATTATAAGAACTGAGTCAGAAGAGGAACAGGGCAGAGCTGAGGACTGCCAAGACATCCAGCCCACATCTTCATTTGACAAAGAGGAACCTAGAACCCACAGATAAGTCTGATCTCCAATTGTTGTCTGACACACAATGTACACAATTCCTCCTGACTTACGTCTACAACCACACAGATTTGGTCATCACACCCTCCCTGATCTTTGACAATAAGACTCAGAATGCCTCCGTCAGATGCCTTTGCAACCCACCATCACCTGCTCAGAGCCAATGTGTACAGTAAAAGCCATGATCTAACCCTGAGCTTACACATGGCCAACAGGCTCCAGTGTAGACCTAATTCGTATGAGCCAAACCAGTTCAGTGTCACTGTCAAAACTCAGGTGAGGCAAGAGGAAGTCTACATATGATTATGTTTAAAGATGTACCTGGATGGTCCTATTCCAGCCAATATTTAATAGCACTCTCATTGTTCTCAAAGGGCCCTAGATTAGACAAAAGTGACATCGTCACCAAAGTCTATATAGCTCCCAGACATCGATGAGCATTTTAGAATATTTGAGTGCATGATGGGATCATGGTGGAAAATAGGACAAAATACTGAACCAGTCACCAGGAGTTTTCATATACAAAGAGACTTTCAAGAAATATTAAGTATCAATAATCCTTAAAATAGCTACAACACCACTACTGTAAAAGATTCTTTTTAACTACATTTTCTTCATTTCTTGAGGGAGGGAAGATGCAGGTGAGTCACCACACATATGTGGATCTCAGAAGAAAATTTGCAGGAGTCAGTTCTCTCCTTGTACCACGTGGGTCCCAGAGATTGAACTCAAGTCTTCAGGCTTGGTGGTAAGTGTCTCACCCAACAGGCAATACTTCCAGCCCCGTTGTTTGAGATGTTAGATTCAATATGGAATTTTCTTTGGAGATTTGGAAGTGTTACATCAGGTTTTTATTGTCTTACTGGGGGGGGGCACATGTATATGTGCACCATGGTGAACATGTGGAGAGCAGAGGACAGCTCTGCTGATTGGTTTGTTCCATCATCTTCACATGGGTCACTGGGAGCTAACTCAAATCATCAGCCTTTCACAGAAAGAGGTTTTACCTGGGCCATTTCATCGCCTCTGTGTCTTATCTGAAACAACTTCAAAAACAACAGGAACTTATGCAAGCCTGGCTAGATGGCTCAGTGGTTTAAAAAAAAAAAAAAAGTGCTTGCCATCAACCGTAATGACTTAAGTCTGATCCTCCACACCCCATGGTGGAAGGAAAGAATAGATACCCATAGTTCCCTGACCTCCACATATACAGAACACAACTCGCACACACACACACACACACACACACACACACACAAAGAAACAAAAAACTAAGAACTCTTAAATGGAAAAAATTATACTAAATATAAATTTTTAGGGCTGGAGAGATGGCTCAGCAGTTAAGAGCACTGACAGCTCTGCCAGAGGTCCTGAGGTCAGTTCCCAGCAACCACATTGGTGGCTCACAACCATCTGTAATGGGATCCGATGCACTCTTCTAGTGTGTGTCTAAAGACAGCTGCAGTGTACTCATATAAATAAAAAAAAAATATATCAGTAAATCTTTGAAAAATAAATTTAAAAGAAATTTAAAGTAATTTAACAATGCATTGTAAATGTATGTTAATAATCGTATTTATCTTGCTGAAATATAAACCTTTTTTAAGATGTCTTGGTCCTGTGTCTTGTATAAAAACTTCAACTTTCCGAGTTTATGTTTACATCCTATTTAGAATAACAGAAGTGAAAGCTAAAATGTTCTTTTAAAAGAGGAGGCTCCAGCCAGGCAGTAGTGGCGCATGCCTTTAATCCCAGCACTTGGGAGGCAGAGGCAGGTGGATTTCTGAGTTCAAGGCCAGCCTGGTCTACAGAGTGAGCACCAGGGCTATACAGAGAAACCCTGTCTCGAAAAAAAAAAAAAAAGAAAAGAAAAGAAAAGAAAAGAGGAGGTTCCATCTATTCAGGGCTGGACTTCCATGCATCCTGAAGCAGACAGAGGTGTTTAGGAGAGGCACAACTTTACTTAGAAAAGTCCTTGGTATGGAAAACAGGTATCAGCATAATTCAAGATACTGATATTATCACATAGAACATGTAAAGTCGGTACCTGGCTAAGCAGAAGCTTTAAAGGAGGCATATCAAGATGCCACCGGGAGTTATCTCCACTGTTAAAACTCTTCTACATTTGCTTGTCTGGCTTTCTGGTTTCCTAAGGTAGCCCAACACTGAAGATGATTATAGGTTCCCATGCTTTGCAAAAATAAGTAAATAAATAAATAATTGAGAAAAGAGTCACCATGCTACCGACACATCATTCGCCGGGTGCAGTGGTTAAGGAGACAAGCCAGATAGGGGCCAGCAGGTGCAGAGGCCTCACAGCCGGTCCTCACTCTGACAGAGGTGGGTCTGACCCCATGTGCAGGGGTGTGGTCAGAGTTTCCCCATAACTAAGAGAAGAGACATGAGCTCTGTGTACCTGTTGCTGCCTTTTCAACTATGAAAAGTATAGCCTTGTGAGAGAGCCCCGCCCGTGCAATCAGACCTGCCACGGGAGGACACTGTCTCAACTGCTCTCTGGGTGTGTGACCTGTACAAGTCAATTAGCCTCCCTGCTCCTGTTTTCTCAACTATAAAGTAGGAGTGAGCACCTGCCTGCTAGTGTGACTGTGAGATTAAGAGAGGTGATTCACTGATTCACTGCAAGGACCTCGCACACAAGAGGAGCGAAATCAGTGTAAACCACCATTATGCACAGGCCATGAAATGCCAGCTGCCAAGTACGCTCCCAAAACTGTACCATGGGTTGATATGTCTAACCAGAACAGAATCTCCAAGTTAAATTTGTCCTTTTTTCTCCTTCACTCCTGCAGCATACACTGTTGGCTTGGCTTGCAATCCAGCACATAGAACGAAGCTGAAAGTACAGGACAGCCTGATTGAAAAAAAAAAAAAAAAAAAAAAAAGCCAAAAACCCCACACTGTGGCCAGAAACCCTGCTTTCAGAGCTCCGGGATTTCTATTCTCTGGTCACTGCCACAGCTGCCAGACAGTGCCTTTGGCAAGGAGGTGGGTGACTGGAGTGTCAGCTAGGACTTGGCACGGAGATACTAAACCATAAGGCCTCCCGGCGGGAAGCTCCAAAAGGGCCAACTGCCAAAGCTGTTTGTCTACCAGACTCTTCGAGAGAAATAGAGCAGTTCTGCTGTCGTTAGCAAACTCACGTCAGGAAAGTAGACCATTCAAACGACAGACAGGGACCCTACAAACCTGGCTCTGTAACTTTGAAAAGGCAGTAACGAATAATCTCTACAGTGCTTTGCCTCTACTCATAAGGAATGCACCCCAGAAACTCAGCATGAAAGTCCAGTGGCAAAAGGCTGCATGACTATTTACTGTAAGCTAAACACACAGCGTTTGCATGTGATGAAACCTTCTTCGGCCTTATGATTATCTCAGCCCTCCCAAGATGTCAACAAATGTCTTAATGTCCACCTATGAGGAAGTGGTTATCTTACTCTATTGATTACATAGATAAATAACAATGTTGCAAAAGGTAACCAACCAATTCCTCCAGTTGCTAGAAATTGTCCCAGCTTTACCATTGCATGCCTGGAAACCCCTCAGTCCTGGGCAAACAAAAATGGTCCCCAAAATACTTCCAGAAAGATTCTCTAACAGAGGAGAGACAGACAAATGCAGAAGTGCTAGGCGTCAGGCTTGTTGGGAGCACAAGGTCCCAGTTCCTTTTCACAGTAGAAGACTAAAAACCACAGCAGTCTCTCCCTTCCCCCTTGCTTTTTAACTCTCCCAAAACAAGTTAGAAAAAAAATCATAACCCTTCTCTTGCTGAACTCAGTGGTCACGGCAGAATTGGCTGTCTAAGTGATGACTACAACCACCCAGCCAGTTCCAACCTTCAGTGTCAGAAAAAGTCATTGACAATAACCTCTCACTTCAACTACGTCCAAGTTATCAGCAGCCGGAATGTGTCCTCAAACCAAAAATCAAAGCACTATAACCAAAAGTGGAGATTCGCCTTACAAACAGGACATTGGACAGACCAGAAAAGTGAGGCTGGGACAGTCACAGCATCCTGGGGAGACAGCAAGCTGCTCCATCTCAAACTGAAGCAGGGATTCCATGCAGGTGGCTTCCCTGCCCACAATGATGGGCAGAGCTCTTCTAGGAGGCGTTTAATCCACAGGTTGTTAGCATGGGTAGCTGAGGTTAGGAGCCAACTTCTAAGAAGTAAGATTCAAACAAAAAAAGACTATATAAGGCAAGAAGAACACACTTCCTGGACCTAAAGAAACACAGAAACCATCTTTGCTCACCACTGCACCCCACCCCACCAACCACACCCCATCTTCCTCTGGCTATGTCCCAAAATAGACTGGAGGTTTTTAGGTGTTCCTGGGTCACAGAACTCCTTGGCTCTTTCTGTATGTCAAGAGATGGAGTCAAATGAAGGTTTTTACCTCTTTCTCTCCGGTGGCAAGTGGAGTTTACTGGGAGGGGGGGGGGCAAAGAGGGTGTATTTAGAAAGATTTCCGAAGACAAACATCTTTGAAAGCCTTGCTCTGAGAAGCCAGAGAATAACTTCCTGTGTGGTGGAGCCCAGTGATACACTCTTTACCAAGGCTAATGTACACTAGGAGAAAGCTCCTTCTCATGCCCTACTTCAGCACATCTGCTGAAAGGAAGGAGAGCTGTATCTCAGGGCCTCCATAGCAGCCTGGGAGGTGAGCACCACCAGCCAACAGCTGAGGATCTTGAGGAAGACTTTTTGCTTTTCCCAGTCAGCTGTTTTGACTTAGAAAATAAGGAATTCGGGATAAATGATTAGCACCTTTCTACATAAAATTCTACACGGAATTCTTTCATATGTATAACGAGACTATGCCTACTAGAACACGTTGTACTCTGTGCAGACTGAGGAATTAACAAGGTAGGGGAATGTGAGCCATCAACGTTGACAGGACTCTGGACACAATACAACATAAGACTTAAAATAAGCAGATGTCTAACAGTTGGCAAAAATTGGGAACAAAGGGTAGAGAAAATCCCAATATCAATTTACAAGCACTTTAAATGTTCAGTAGCCAACGAGGAGGGGCAGGCTCACACAATTAACAGCTGCTCTCCCTGCTAAATTTAACAGAGTTTTTAACTCAGTGACTTCTGAACCAAGGCGGGCAGGGGGAGGGGGTGGGGGTGGGGGTTCTGTAAATACTGAAGGAAAGCAAGCTGAAGTAAACTTAATCTAAAGTGGCAAAACAAACCATTGTGGCTCCCTACCACAAAGGTTGCATTTCCGTTGCAGAACATTCTGGCTGAATTCTAACTAGCAAGACACCAGATGCATCCTATTTAAGAAGTTTGAGGTATTTAATAGAGGGGGCTGGCCTGTTTGACACCATGTATCAAAGTCAAGATTGCCTCTCTGCTTATCAGGCCCCCAAAACAATGTTCATTTCAGCGTGGATGGATAAACCGGGACGTTTCCCCCTTTTTCATGTAAAGAACTGTGAAGAGGTTTAGTTTTGTTTTTGGTTTAGTTGGACTTCCGTGAGTGCCAATATCCAGATGTGTAGCAAAGACTGTCGATCAGATTCAATAAATAATCCCATTGCTTCAAGCAGAACTCCAGAGCTGCCGGGTGTGATGTCTCAGCCAGAAAAGCAACAAAGCTGATGGGCACCAGCGCCTGCGAGCTCCGCCAGGGACCTGACTCCATCTCCTATACGGAGACCTGGGCCGAGAGCTCGAGTCTCTCAGCACCCCCAATCCCACACCCCACACCCAGCCCCTGGGCAACTAAAGAGGAAGTCGGGGTGTCCTATCCGACCGATGAAGACAGCCTATTGCACCGAAGAGGGGATCCCGGCCAGCCTCTTGCCTGGCGCGGGAAGAGGTCCGGGGCAGCGGAGCTGCGATCCTCTCTCCCGCCGTCCACCTTCCTCCTCCTGACCCCGCGGACAGCCTTCCCTCCCTCCCAGCACCCCCAGGCTGACTGCTCCCGAGTGCACGATGCAGCCCGAGGCTCCCCCTCTCCCGACGCGGCTGCGACCCGCGTTCCCCGCGCCCGGCGGCCACTCCCGCATCCCGCCGACCCTCTCTGGCCGCGAACGCGCACTTGCGACGGCCCAGGGCGGAGACTGCGCGGGAGCCGAGCCCCGCGGCAGGCCGTGCACGCTCAAAGGCTGCGCGTAAACAGCCCGGGGCGCGCTCCGCTCGCTCGGCGCCCGCCGCGCCCCCTTCTCCGCGCCCCGCGCCCCTACCTGGTCGCAGAGTTTGAGCACTGCCATTCTTCCGTTCCCGCGCGCGCGCACATACAGCTCTCCGCTCTGCAGATGTCAACGCCGGGAGCCCGGGGAAACGGAAGGAACGGCCCGGGATAGCGCCAGGAGCCGGGCTCGCTAAGGTGACAGCCCCGCCACTGCTCGGCTGCCGCCGCCCGCCTCCCAGAGCCCAGCCCCGGCTCGCGGGAGTCGCAGCCCGGCCCGCCCGCCTTTATACAGGAAGTGCCGGCCGCTGCCAGCCGGGCCGCCACTGACATCACCGCGCGCTGCCTCACGCCGCCCGGGCCGACGCTGCCTCCTGCCGCCCGCGGCGGCTCCTCGCAGCCCGCGGCCCCGGTGCCCTCCCACACCTGCACTCCGCTCCTCCAGGAGCCAGCCGTAAGGGGAGGGGGACTGGCGCCGACCCTCCCCAGCGACCCTACCCACGCGTACGCCACCGAAGGGCAGTCCCTGGCAGACACACCCCAGGGGTCTAGAAAGCTTGCCTCTCGCAGGCCATCAACTTTCACCCTGCAGGCTGCGTCACACCCCCTTTCCCTAAACCTCTTCCCTAATCAGATTACTCCAGCGCTCCGAATTTCTGCCACCTGGGTGCAGCGCTGGCAGTCTCTTTGTTTAATCTAAGGAGGCCATGGGCGTGTTGTTGAGCCCAGGGTTTCTCTAACACATAACGGTGGGAGGAACGGGAGCAATGACCCTCCAGTCACCTCCTAGTTAAACCACACACTACCCTAACTTAGTAGCCTAGGCTTGGGGATGGAGGTGGAACTGAGAAGAGGAAAAAAAAAAAAGTCCTAAATTACTGCATTAAGTAAATCCTAGCTGATTTATTCCTACAAGAGTGTAAGTTGCATGCTGCCAACTCCCGCCCTACACACACAGAAGACAGCTGTCCAACAGATTGGGCTTCTAATACAGTGGTAGCAATCCATAGTAAGTGTTGATATTTCTGCGATCTGGAAAAGCACTTTATAAATTCAGGCAGTGGCTGGGCATGGAAAGAAATGGGGCATAAGCAGGTAAGATTCTCGGCTGGCTAGGTTTTACCTCTACTTAGCACAGGCTACAGTCATTTAAAAAAAAAAATTTTTAAATGCTCCCAGATTGACCGGTGGGCAAGCTGGTGGGGGCATTTTCTTAATTAATGATTAATGTGGACGGGCTCAGCTCTCTGTGAGTTGTGGGAGTGAGGGTAATCTTGGGTGTCTAATAAAGCAGACTGAGCAAGCCACGAGCACCAAGCCAGTAAGTAGCACTTCTCCCTGGCATGTGCTTCAATTCCTGCTTCCAGGCTCCTGCCCTGACTTCCTTCAATGATGAAATGAAAGCAGAAACAAACTTTCCTCCTCAGATTGTTTTTGCTCACTATTTTTTATCACAGTAGAAACCCTAAGTAAGACAGGTACCTGCTCTCAAAGGGCACTCATATAAACCAGACAGCCATTGCTGATTAACATAATTCCAAACTGAAATAAAAGATCACAAGGAGATCGCACCTGCCTCTACAGTTCACTCACAAACCAGTTGTAGATTCTTCTTCCCCATTGTCAGTGCCTCAACAAAGATCTCATAGGAGAAGGGAGCTACAGCAATCAGGTAGCATCCTTGCCTGTATCCTCCATCCACTCTGGCTGGTGAAGCATCTAAATCCCCAAACTACTCCTACCTACCCTAGACACTGTAATTCTGCTTGTGCAGAAAAGGGGGCCCAAGGAAGCACTGTCCGGGGTCTCTGTGGCCACCAATGAGAAGCAGACACACATACCCCAAAGTCACTGCTCCTAAGACCCTTCTTGGCTGTCTGCTGCTTGTATGAAGCACCTCTTCATGCATCTGTTCATCAGCTTACTAATATCTTGCATAGATTTGTAAGTAAATGGGACAGGGAATTCCCTATCTAAATATAACCGTATTTCTGAAGAGAGATAACAAATTATGTATGCTGACAGATTCTCTCAAGATCTGCTTTAGGTCATCGTGGATATGCATATGCATGAGTTCTTGAGTCAGAGTCAGTCCCCCTATCAACCTACCCCCTCTCTTTCTGAGATAGTCTCTGGCTATAATACAGGCAATCTGGCCTTGAACACGCTGCCCTCCTATTTCTACATCCCAAGTGTGAGCTGCCACAGCCGGCTGTCATTGAAAGGGAGGTGCCCATAACCCTAAAGAGACATTTTCTCTTATAAAAATAGTAATTAGTGCTTTAACATTGCCTTCACTTTCCTGAATTGAAATTCAAACATAACATTACTACTTACGCAAATTTATTTTAAAATTCAATATCCTGCCCTAATTAGGTAAGAAGTGAAAAAGAAATGGAATTTCTTTTCATATTTGCTGAATATTTCAACAACTAAATGATACATATGCCCCAATCCTACTAGGAGACAAAGCAGTAACATCGTGGATACATTGTGGCTGAGAGCTCAACGTGTGGTACAATCCAAAAGTGTAGTATCAGCAACTCAAATGTTAAGATCAGAGAGCCCACAATCTCAGTTCCGTAGACAAGGTCAGGAGTTCAAGGTCATCCTCAGCTACAGCAAGTTTAAAGCCAGCCTGACCCTGTTTCAAACCAAAAACACCAAAAACAGCCATGAGATGACTCTCTAGGTAGAAATATTTGTTCTGCAAGCCTGAAAACTACCAGTTTGACTCCCTGAACCCACATAACAAGCCAGGTGTGATGCAAAGTAATCCAAGAATGTCGATGGCCAGCAGGGTGGAGACAGGAGACTAGGCCAGCTAGCCCAGAACACACAACACAGAAACAGCAGATCCCACCTCAGAAAAAAAGATAGAAGGAAAGAACCAATTGCCCAAAGTTGTCTTTCAACTTCTCCACATGTACCTTAGCATGCATGTGTGCACAGACACACCTATAGTGTGGCTATAGGTGAGATGTTTGAACAGGCCAAGTATCTAATAAAAAAACATAGGCTAAAATAATTAACTTCAGTACCTTGCTTTTTTCAGAGAGTCAGAACTTACATGTTAATGCATCTTTCTACATATATCTTTACATCATGATTCTGTAAAATGCATTAGTCAGGGCAACAGCAGAAAAACTCTGTAATGTATCATTATGGGGCTACAGGCTTCCACTGAGCTAGATCCCTGATTCCTGCTGTACTGAGAAGCTGGGATGGCAGTACCCAAATGACAATGGCACAAACACACGAACACATGACCATAGGCAGCAGAGATACAGCAGCACTTAAAGTTTAATATTTGGCAGGATATCAAACCTAAAAATTAAAATATGTGGGAAAACTTTGCAATGCCCCTGAATTTTATAGCAGGCAAACCCATGGGCCTGCCACCTGAAACCTGGCTATGGCATCACAATGAAGTCCTTCCTCTCACCCAAGCTCATATGAGCCAGGTCACAGGCCACAGACACAGAACCCCTTGAAAGAAGAAGTTAGTCCCCTTCGGGGGCACTCTATAACACTCCCATAAATATATGCTAAAATTCTCCTCAGAGGAACCTGCTGTTATTTCCAGGGTGACCGAGCACTGGGACAAAGGAGAAGCCCAAACATTTCAAGGATTATTAAAGACTTTCTAAACTCTTGTTGGTTTGTACAATTCCAAGTACCCCCCCCCCCCCCCGTCCAACAATCAAATTAAGGCTTATGGCAATGATAATCCATGAGTTTATACACAGGTATAAATCACAGCAGACCTATAATATGGTTACATATGTAATATGTAACTGAGACTGCATCCTCAATAGGTAGCAG
Source organism: Arvicanthis niloticus (assembly GCF_011762505.2). Taxonomy (NCBI): domain Eukaryota; kingdom Metazoa; phylum Chordata; class Mammalia; order Rodentia; family Muridae; genus Arvicanthis; species Arvicanthis niloticus. The sequence goes on from NW_023046545.1 coordinate 12,881, forward strand.
AATCCCAGGGCTTCCTCAGTGAAGGCTATCATGGTAGGATGCGATAAATTATTTCTCTACCAGTGAAATGAGCCAATTCAAGCCAGATTAGAGTATAGATAAAGGCAGGTTTATTGGGAAACCACTCTTGAGTGAGTTCAGTGGTCCCAATGAATGAGGCCAGGGAAGTCCCCAAGGGGAGAGAGACAGAAGTGGAGGGAGAAAAAGAGAAAGTACACTTGCAGAGAGAGAAGGGAAGAGACACCAAAATGTCTGGATTATATAGAAAAAAGCATCTGGGAGAAGGGAAGCCCAGCCTCTGGGCTGGAAAGCTCAGGGTAAAGGGCAGGGTAAACCTGGTAGGCACTGAGGGATGCTGGAGTCCTGGAGGGCAGGACCACTTTGGTATGTTAAATATGCACCTCAGCTGTTTGAATCCCAACGGGATAGACTGACCAGAAGCCCTTTGCAACTATTAATAGACTAGAAGAATGGGGGTAGTACTGAGTCATATGGAATGTAGGCATCAGCACCACCGTAGAACATATAGGAGAGGCGTAGAGGAGGGGGTGCGTGGGGGAGGGGGTGCGTGGGGGAGGGGTGCGTGGGGGAGGGGTGCGGCAGTGGAACAGAACTTCCCGTTAACCCGTTTGGCCTGTGCAGCTGGCAGAAGGGCTTGTGAGTTTAACTACAAATCATTGTTAACTCAAGTAAGAGTTGTGCAGGTTGCGACCAGTGCTGTAACTGTACTTCAACAAAAGGACACAGAGCGAGGCACCTGGCACGCACGGACTGAGCCCATGAGTTCACCTTTTCAATCTTGTTTATGTAATATAAGCTCCCCCGAATCGCTGTGTTAAGGACACCTCAGATGATTTGACCCGAGAACACAAAGTAAGTGTGTGAGATGCTTTAACAAGACACATATGTGCCAGGGGGTGGGCTGCACACCCCAGGGAATTCGCCGTTTTACTGACGTTTCTGGTGGTCCAGAGATCTGGATGCTATCAAGATGTCCCCTGAGAAGTAAAAGATAAATTGCCATCCTTTACACCACTACCCTGTGTCAGTTTGAGGGCCCCTCGGGGCTCCACATGTTAAATTTTGATCCCCACTCAGGAGGTGGAAACTTAATCTACCTGTGGTATTTCAAGGAAAGAGCTCTGCAGAGTAAGAGAAATCTATCCAAGGGGAACACACACTCTCTCTCTCTCTCTCTCTCTCTCTCTCTCTCTCTCCCTCCCTCCCTCCCTCCCTCCCTCCCTCCCTCGCTCCCTCCCTCCCTCTCTGTCTCCCCCTCCTGCCCTCCCTTCCTCCCTTCCTCACACACACACACACACACACACACACACACACGTGTTCCCAGATGACCTCTTTCCTTCTTTCTTTCTCGTCTTTCTTTCTGTCCTTCTCTACTCCCTTTCCCAAACCCCCTTCCTATGTCCCAAATAAACTTACTTTTATACTAGAAAAAAAGGAGGGGGTGGGAACAGATACCTACCTATATACAGCACACTCCCTGTTTCTTGCCATGTAACACCCTTTACCCAGTTCAGGATCGGCCAGCAAGAAGGCTATCAGTAGATGTGACTCCTCCAGAACTGATCCGAAATAAATCTCTTTTCTCTATAGCATAGCAAGTCTGTGGCACTGTGTTATTAGCAACTAAAAACATGGATGAAAGCACATTACTAGCAAAAGAGACATTATACTTGCTCTATCCCTTTGGGTTTTGGAAGCAAATTACACCATATCTGAGTGTGTGCTTCGACCTATTTACCAAGTAACTCATACTTGGTCTCTTTTCATTAAGAATGAATGGAAATTGTTGGGAGATGATTTTGTGTACATGTTTGTATTCGAATGCTGATTTCCGTGCCCAGACATCTGCTTGCAGTCCAGACACAATGGCATGGTCAAGCATCTCCGACCTCAATGTTTTATAAAAAATATTTTCCATCACCTCAGATTGGTTAATAAAGTGTTCACCACCAATTAGCTGGGCAGAAGAGAACAATGTGGAACTTCCAATCCCAGGGTAGAGGAGGACCACAGGGAGAAGAAGGTATGGAGAGACATGTGGAGAGACCAGGAGGATTCACCATGAGATTGCAATGACAGAACAGCCATGAGGACACAGGTGGACCAGAGCCAGCCAAGGCAAGACCAGATGGCAAGTAGCAGTGTAGAAGTTTGTCTGGTTCTTCCTCCCAGCCCCGTGCTCCCAGAAATAAGACTTGGGCTCAAAATATATTTACAAATACCTTGGCCATATAACGAGGCTCTTCTCTGACTAGATCCCATAAGTCAGAATAACCTATTTATTCTAACCTACATTCTGCCACACGGCTGGTTACCTGTGATCGGATACCATGCATCCATCTTGTCACATATTCTCCGGGCAAATCTCCCGTACCTGGCACTATCCCAGAATCCTTTTTGCCTCCTAAATGAGTCACCTCCTATTTCCTGAATAAGCAATAGACATCAGATTTATTATTGACAGGCGCCACATCCATACAGATACAAGATATTCTCTCTACAATTCCCCTTTTTAGTCCAATAAAAGGCTCTTTCTTTTTTCATTTATAAACTGAATACATTTTGCTGGGTTAGCAGTACAGTTGGGTTAGAATAGATCAGAACCTGCCCAGCTATTACTGCTGCAGCTTGTTAATAAAAATACCAGATCCCTGTGTCATTTACTAAATGGAGCTAAAATGGGCTAGATCAGAAGCAGAAATACCTTGCAGTTATCTGGGAGCAAAGAAACATAAAGAACCCTTCACACACCCCCCCCAAGAACTGCTTTTACAGAAAATGACCCTACAGGGGGACCCTATAACTCAGAGGAAGCAAATATTGGAAAGGTCTGTGGCAAATAGAGATGCTGTGTGGAGCCTCTGGTGGACTTGATTAAAAGAGCTATCAAGAAGACATTAGTTCCAAAGCAAGCCATTTCCTCTCCTACAGATAACTAATCCGTTTGAGAAAAGTGGTCTGGTTTGCTAACTAAATTTGACTAGCCATGAAGCATCAAGTTTGCAGCCTCAGCTGCTCTTATGAACTGAGAATGTCTGACCTACCAGCCATGAGACTAAGTCCATACCAGCACAGTGCCGCCAACACAGAATGTGCATAGAAAAGACTGAGCAAGCTCAGAAAGCAGAAGTTTCTTTAGCAGATAACTTAGATTCTTTTGATAATTACTCCTGGCATTTTTGTCTCCTTGAAGAATTTAACTCCAATAAAAAGTTTTATAGATGGTTCTCAGTGTCTGAGCATAAGCTAGTAATTTCACCCTTACAATGCCAGTGAGGAATTTCCTCAATGGGAGTCATCTCTGGCAGCAAACCACATGTCTTCATCTGGCTTGAGAGGTGACCAGAGACACAGACTGGTATTCACTCATGGATGAATAGTCAGCAACCTACAGAAACAGCAAAGATGGAGCGATCAGTAAAAAAGAGACGAGGAAACCTAGATGCGTGCATCCATCCTTCAGACGGTGTGAGACTGTCTGTGTCCCACTCAATTGCTCACTGTTCAGAAGGGACAACACAGTCAGGTAGAGCTGGCCTCTTCCCCTATCCAAAGGTGCCTGATCAAAGTCACCATAGTAACCAGAAGTGGTGGCAGTGATCCTGGATACTCAGGATGCCAAGACAAGAGGACCAGGAACTTAAGGACAGACTGAGAAATTTAGCTAGACTCTATTAATATGAAATAAACGAAGCAAACAGAGCCATGGAGTCAGAACTGAAGTCCATGCACAGGCTCAATGTCATGGGGTTTCTCTGCAGTAAGGTCACCATCTGACATCGGAGATCAACTAAGTGTAGCCCTGGCTGTCCTGGAATTCACTCTGTAGCCCAGATTGGCCTCAAACTCAGAAATCTGCCTGCCTCTGCCTCCCAAGAACTGGAATTAAAGGCGTGCGCCACCACTGCCCAGCTAACCAATGAGTTCTTATTTCCAAAAGAAACTGGTTGCCCTGTACTGGTTGGTTACACTGCACTTGCTTGCTACCTTAATAATATCATGGAAGCACAGTCATTTATTTTTAATATAGTAGGCATATAATGTAGATATTGATTCCCTTTTCATGCTCAAAATGTCTCTGACAATACTACGACCTATAAACAGAGTTTGGGCCTTATGATAGGCTTCATGATATTACTTCTTCCCAAGGAACTCATTTTACAGCAAAGCAAATACAGGAAGAGTCACACAAATAGACTTTGCCAGTTTTATCCTTGACCTCAGACCAGATAGAGCGGACCTGGAGACACATGGAACCGAATGGCCTACTGACTCTGGCACCAAATAAGATAAAGCACAATAAACGTCACATTCCCTTTTAAGGTAATGAAAGGGAACTGTGTATATTTTGAGTCAACATACCACATCTAGCAGCAATATTTATCCCAAAATACACAGGTCCAAGGATCAATCGTAGGGTAATGAGGCAGTGGTCGTGGGGGTAGAAGTGTTTCATCTCATCATGATACCCAAGAGTCCACTCACACCCTTGCTGATTCTAGAACCTGTAACTGAGCTCAACAGGATCAGAGGTCTTAACTCCCAACAAATAGATGTTTCTAGAAGGGAACAAAGTAATGGTTTCATTGAATCCTAAGTCAAGACCAATTTGACTTTCCTCAAGGCCATTTGAGTTTCCTCAGTCTTTTGGAGCAACAGGCAAAAAAAAAAAAAAAAAAGAGGTTATGGCCCTGGCTGGGTTATGGCCCTGGCTGGGCAGCTGCTTTGTTACCAAGAGGAAATCGGTTGACTTCCACACAGATAGTACTGTGAGTACAGAGAGGACTGTTCTAGAGTTTCTGTGGCAGTTCTTAGCTTTATAAGAGAAGCTTATAGAAAACTATTTTGTTTTGTGTTTTTGAGAATAGATCATTCCATAACCCAGGCTGTCCCTTAACTCATGACAATCCTCCTGCATTGGCCCCCTGAGTGTTAGGATTACTGGTATGAGCCTCAATGCCTATCTTACAGATAGCTATAATTCCAAATGTCCAGTGCATATTGGTCAGCCCTGAACCCATACACACAAAAATAATAAAAATGGACTCATCAGGTTGTTTTGATATTTTCTGCATACATTTACATACATATGTACGTAACGATCAAAGAATAAGAGACTATCAGCTTGAGAGTGGTGGGACATGGGAGAGAATGGAGGTTGAGTAGCTGGAAGGAGCTGGAGCAGCGGTCCTCAACCTTCCTAATGCTGTGACCCTTTAACTCAGTCACTCAGGTTGTCATGACCCTCAACCATAAAAGTCTTTTCATTGCTACATCATAACTGTAATTCTGCTACTGTTGTGAATCACAATGTCAATATCTGTGTTTTTCTTATGGTCTTGCGCGACCCCTGTGAAAGGGTCGTTCCACTCCCCAACGGGAGCAACCACAGATTGAGAACCACTGGGCTAAAGTGAGAAAGGGGGGGGGTGTTGTGATTCTACTTCCTTTAGTTTTAAAAATAATATTTATTTATTTTATTTATATGTGTACACTATTGTTCTCTTCAGACACACCAGAAGAGGGCATCAGATCCCATTGCAGATGGTTGTGAGCCACCATCTGTAATGGGATTGAACTGGGGATTGAACTCTAGAAGGACCTCGAGAAGAGAAGTCAGTGCTCTTAACCACTGAGCCATCTCTCCAGCCCAGATTCTACTTCTTTTAAAAATGTATTTTAAAGAATAAGTAAAGAAAGAGAGGGAGAGACAGAGAGGGAGAGAGAAGAACTCTAAACTGGACTCAGACCCCCTCGGTAGAAGAGTATAGGTGACCAGGAAAGGGACCCTTCTCCAAGACCTGTCACTGTCAGCTGCTTCTGGAAGTTATGGTCTCTACTCACTGCTTTCTTCAGCTCTCTTACATCTAGTAAATAATCTCCATATTAAGTTATGTTAAAAAATAATGTGGTCTGTTTGCCTTTCCTGATTAGGTCCTGGATAACAGCGTAGTTACAGCCCTAGAAGAGAAATCACTATTTGTTAAAACTTTAAAACAACATTAGGTTTATACATAAAATGGGCTAAATTTCAGGGTCAGATCATTAAACAGACTTTTCACCTCATAAATATCCAATGGGACATTTGAGAATCCGTGTTTCGAAATTCTTTAGCCCTCTAATTTCTGTCCAGCAAATGCTTGGACTCTCTCATTTCATTAAGAAAACCAAGTAAGCCCTCTCCCATTTCAAAAGCACCAACTAAGAGGCTCCCTGAGACGTACTGCACTACTAGAGTAATGATAGCCTGTGGTGTTAGTACGTCTATTCAGTATACTAGATCACAGTTTGCTATATTGTTTTGTTTACTTAATTTCAATTTTTAAATTTTATAAATATAAATATTAGAAATGTGTCTATTTAGTCATATGTATGAAATCCACAAAATGTGAATATGTGTCATTCTAGTGGAGGCTGTGTTATACTCCTAGTCCCCACATTCAGGGCACCAGCATATGTTTAAAATAGTCAAATTGGGGCTGGAGAGATGGCTCCATGGTTAAATGCAGCCGTTGTGCTTCTAAAGGATCTGGGTTCCATGCCCAGCACCTTCATGGTGACTCACAACCGTCTGTAACACCAGTTCCAGTGGATTCAAGCCCTCTTCTGGCTTCTACGGGCACCAGGGAACACTCACATACATGCAGACAGAACATCCATACACATTAATTTATAAAAACATAAATTAATCTTTTTGAAAATTTTAATAGTGAAATGTTATGAAGGGTCAGGAAGATAAAAGGGTGAGACAGGAAAACTAACACGAGGTATGTTTGAAAGGCTGCGTAGAAATCCATTAGAAACTCTTCAATACACAGATGTGTCTAAGAAAGAGAATGCCAATTGAAGTTTCCCTCCATGAGAGATAACATGCTTCCCAGAAGCCATGTGTGGCCAAATGCAAAGCCCAGTGCTGGGCTGGGGAGAGGGATGGCCCAGAGACCTGCAAGATAATGCAGACAATAGCCAGTGCCCTAGTTGCTCACTAGAACTTGATGTGAGGCCCTTTACTGAAGACATCACACACTTTGGTCACTGTAGGCTTGGATTTCTCAAATCCTACTTTTAGTAAGGGTTCTTAAATACTTTAACCCCCCTTCTAGCCCACCACCCACCAGAAGCTGTGGAAAAGAAAGGTTATTAGGATACAGTGCCTTGTCAGCATAAAACCAGTAGACCAGCTCAGTAATATCAGGATAGCAAACATGAATCAGCAGTGGTGACACAGCCCAGCAGAAACAGCCAAGCCTCCATGGAATTGCATGAGTTAGCAGGAGTGACCAGGACCAGCAGAGACACCAGGAGAAGTTCTCTGCTGTGCCTCTCTCTACAAAGTGAAGCTCAGCAAAAATGAAGATGCAAGACCAATGAAGCATTGCAAAGCTAGCTATGCAAGCCCCATCACTGTCCTTTAAGTCCTATTTATATTCCCCTTAAACATTACATGTCCTCCCACAAGCTTGGCCTTAGCAAAACACCACGTGAGTCTGTCATAGCAAAAGCCCACATGTGTCTGTATCAGCTGACATTGATCTGCCAGTCGGCCCAAGTCAATGGAACTGGCAAAAAACCACCAGACCACCACCAGAAGTCTTTGGAAGTGTTTCTTTCTATGAAGTCACGACAAACAATGACCACTAAGGAATAGCAAGGCATACTAATCACATCCTGAGTCTTCCACCGTCTGTTGGGTCCTTCTTGACATCATGCGTCCTTTCATGTTTGCTTTAGCAAAACATCTTTCCATCTGTGCACCCCAGCAAAACATCATTTGACATAACTGACTTTGCAAAGAAACCAGAAGTTTCCACTTCAGGTAACAGTACTCGGAGAAGTCAAGTTGGTACTGACATAGATGCCTCCTCCTCCTCCTGAGGGCTAGCTTTCCTAGCCCCAGCTGGTCCTATGCCAGCCACTGGAGGAGGAACATCACCAGCAGTCACACACGGAGTGAACTGTACGAGCAGCAATCTGGAAATGCATGCGCATAGGTGCAATAATGGAATGACTATTACTGGGGACAACCAACCACCCCATAGGAGGAAACTCATGCCTGGTACTGTAAATGTGGCCAAGAACCTGTACCTGGGGAATCTCATGGTTCCTGGGGGTAAATCTACTACCGTGATTTTGATAAATGATCATAGTGTGAAACTGCCTTCTAAATCTGCATTTCTAGATCCATAGATTAGTGAAGCTTTTAGTCCCCATCAGAGAAGCATCTTTGTGCAGCAGACGACAGTTGAATACAGAGACTCACTGCTGACGAAAGCACAGAACACAGACATCTGTGAGGTGCCCAGCCATAAATTCGACATCTGTAACATGTCCCATGTAGCATCCAAGGCTCAAGGTGCGTTTCAGAAGAGGAGGCAGAAGGACCGTAAGAGGACATGACTGAAGACTGGGGCAAAACTGTGTCTTCCCACCCCGACAGGATGACCTCACTGCAGCTGTGGCTGCCTGGATGAGATCTAGCATAGATGAGGGTGGGAACAGGGGGGCTTGCCATCCCCATGGTCTCAAGCATTGGATCCTTGACATGGATGTGCTCAAGTCAACAGTACACACTCACTCAGGACTTCACACACTCCCTACAAATCGGCCTTCCCCCTTCTCAATCACTGTGTTATCGTCTCTACTGGAAATATCCGGTAGAGCATATTTCTTCTCACACTAAGCCTTTGCACACTGATGTTTCCTATCTGGAATCTCACACCCTCGATGGCATCTTTATTGGCTCCTCCTTGTCCTTCAGGATGTAGCTTAGTTATCCATGAAGCTTTCCCTTATTCACGCCACCTCCCAAGTTTGGATTAGGAGTTTCCCTAAGATTTATGATTAGTGTCCACTGCTTAACCCTTGTTACTGCCTTTCTCCATTCGTCCTATAACTGCCTGTTTACATTCACATCTCCTCCTTAGAACAGAGACTGTGTTTAATCCACAGCTGTGTCTCTGGCTTATTTCACAGCATCTGCTTCTTAGTACATGCATAGAACAAACAAAAGTTTGAACGCATGTACTTGAATGAGTTATTTAACATAGTCAAGCCATACTGTCCAAGTGATGGTAATATACATTCTTCAATGCAATCAGACGCTTGAGCAAAACGCATATGAAAATGCTTAAGAGCAGGAAGAAATGCATAGAGAGAAGGGGAAACTCACGTGACACTATCATAATGGAAACGTAGGGAAAACAGGAGCTGCACCTTCTCATCCCATCATGCACAAGGGCTTGTACAGCAGAAGTGAGCACACAGCCCTCATCTTGTTCTTGACCTAAAATGAGTGCCCAAATGTTTGAAAAGATAGGACAGGTGAATTTAGTGACTAAGCCATTTGTAAAACTATGTCTTCCTCCTTCTTTTTATTAAGGTGTGTGTGTGTGTGTGTGTGTGTGTGTGTGTCATCATATTTCTTTCTTAAAGACCAAGTTGCTGATCTTTCAACATTTTTTGCATGAAAAAGCTTTACTTTTAAGTTATTTCCAGCTGTGTGTTAATGTGTGTGTGCACACGTGAGTGCCCCCCGGAGGCCAGAGACACGGGATCATCCTAAGCTGGAGTTACAGATGGTTTGTAAGCAACCTGACATAGGTGTTGAGAAGCCAGCCAACCATGGCTAGTAGTTCAGTGCCTGCTAGACGCCTCCTGTAAGCACTCAACAACTGAGCCACCTCTCTAGCCCCTAAAGTCTTACTTTTCAAATTTTACACAAAATTACACAAAAAAACACAAACAAGTTCTTGCATCCTCTCATCTAGTAATTTAGATTAAGATAGAGCAACAGCAACCTCAATGCCATGTTATATTTGTTGCTCTATCCATAGCCAAAATAGACAACTTTAAGGCTGGCTGCTACTTCATACAAGTTACAAATAACTATTTTTATTATTTTTCATAGATAAAGCCCAGTGAAAGGGAATAGTTTAATTCCTTTCTTTCTTTAAAGAATTTTTCCCTAGTAGACTAAGAATTTTAAAAAAGGCTACATTGGTACATGCTGCTTGCCTGAGCACATAGAAAAGCAGAAAACTATACTCATTAAAGACACACGAAAATAAAACAACAAAACTTTAAGTTAAGTACCAAGCCTTAAGAAGTACTAAATTTGCTACTCTCCAGGAACTGGGGGGACCTGCTGTGGCATAGAGAAGTAGTTCAGTACCTTATGGACCTTCTTGTTGAATGAGCATGTCTCCAAAGCCAACATCCTCGATTGACTTATGAGGTAGTTTTTGTGGATTTCTATAAGGATGTCACATGGGAAAGCCAAGAGGTAATCCAGGACTTGATCCTGTTCTGCCAGAAGTGGGTCTAGAGGATGGTGGTCTTTTCCTGGGTGTCCTCTGCCTAGTGATGCCTGGGACCTCAGTGCCCTGTGGCTTCCTTACTGTGAACTTGCTTCCTCTGCAGATGGTACTATCCATCTCAACCTTGGCCTACACCAGCCTCTGCTTATGAGGCTGAGACACATTCTCAGTGACCTCCTTCTCAGACTGCAGTAGAGACTGGACTCACAGACCCCAGCAAATGGCCTGAATCCAGACCAAAGCCCCTCATGTCTGTGCCTGCTATTTATCAACTTAAGAAAGAAAGAAGGAGAGAGAGAGAGAGAGAGAGAGAGAGAAGAGAGAAGAGAGAAGAGAGAAGAGAGAAGAGAGAAGAGAGAAGAGAGAAGAGAGAAGAGAGAAGAGAGAAGAGAGAAGAGAGAAGAGAGAAGAGAGAAGAGAGAAGAGAGAAGAGAGAAGAGAGAAGAGATATGAATATGGTTGTGGCTTGGGGAGTCAGTCATAGGGTTAAACTGGCTGTGCTACCCAGGATATCTGTCTTTCCATTCAGGAAGTTAAGGTCATTTAAGGTGGTAAGGTAAACTTGCAGCAGTGTTCTTATATTTATATAAACTCGTGGAATAGCATGGCATGGAATCGGTTTTCCATACATCTTTAAAACAAAGCATTGACATAAAGACATAAAACATTTCATGTTTGCAATGACCTACTCCACAGCCCCTCCCCTCCACTACCCAGCAGCCTTCACAGGCTCAAGTCTGGAAATACATCTCTCTGCCTCATGCTCTTCATAGGCAGAAGAGAAGTTTGATTAAGTACTGCATTTAAAAGTTCGATCAGACTTCATCTTGCCAAATGAAACAAAAACAGAAACAGGGCCCAAGAGCCCTCAGTAAATGTGGCTGTTGGGCTACTACCAGGGAGTTAGGTTTACAGTTTAGCATTGAGTTGTGAATCTGTATTTTATTAGGAGCTTGCCCATTAGACTGATAAGCTATTGTGTAAATGTTGGTTCCTAGTTCCCAAAGAGGTCAAACGTGTTTGAACTCGAATAAGTTTGTCCTAAATTACTGCTCCACAAGGAGAACTCTCTAAAGTTATATTACCTGGTGTCTGACCAATGACATTGTAGTTTTTGTATCTAGAGTTTCACATATCGGGCTTTAGGGTTGGCTCGGTGGTTAAGAGCACTTGTTGCTGTTCCAGAGTACACAGCACACACATGGTGGATAAAGCTACCTGTGGCTCCAGTTCCAGGGGATATAATGCTCTCTTCCAGTGTCTACAGGCATTGCATGAATATGGTACAGGCCTACATGCAAGCAAAATGCCCATACTCATAAAAATAAATAAATAAATTTCTAAAATAAAAATTAATGGTTCACCCAGGAAACCTAGAGGAATGAAAGTGCTTTCTATAATCATATGACTCTATAACTCTCATTACTTGCCTATCAGGCCATTCTATTTAGGGCCTGGGGATGGTGGAAGCATAGCCAGACATCTCACCTTGTGTTTCATTTTGCTAACCATACTGATTGACAAGAATGAAACTGGACTCACTGGTCCAGCTGTTTTAAATCCTGCAATTCTGGAACCCAGAACAGACAGAGGTGGGTATGAGATGTTCATAATACTCTGAAGGACCTCAAGGATGAGATAAGTAATATCAAATAGATCTTACTGTGCAATGAAGAACAATTATATCTCAACCAAGGACTTAGTATATTAAACAGAATTTGAGTTCCATTTCACATAAAATTGAAATGAAGTTTCTACTTTTGGTTTTTTTTCTGCAAAATTAAAGGGCTTCATAAAAACAACAACAAAAAAATTAATGGTTTACATGTATCTAAAGGAAAGTGGAGAGGAACCAACATCTGCTGTTTCTCCTGTGTTCCAGGCACAGTACCTGGCCTGAAGGTTTCTCCCCACATGGTTAATTCTGTTCTCCTTGCTTCAGGATTTGGGTTTTTGCTGTTAGACACCCCACTTTTATTAGTGGTGATTTATTTTTCTGCCCCTCTCTACTCAAAGCCCCTTCAGGTTGTGGCTTGTTTCAAAGTTGTCATTGTGATCTCACACACACATGGTCACATAATATGGCTTCAGTCCTCCTAATATGTAGGCCATATGATGTTTACTCTTGATTCCCAATTTAATGGCTTTTAGGATCATCGTGAAACAATCTCTGGGTGTATCTGTGAGGGAGATTTTATGACTGGGCTCACTTAGGATCCACCCTAAGCATTACAGTACCATTGTATATAGTTTCAGCATCCATACAGTAGCTGTCAGGATTTTGCTGGTTTCAAACTGGGACATTTTCAACTCTCCCTTTTCATCCCTAACCCTCCCCACCAAATCGTCAGATGAATCTATGTTGTATGGATCTCTATATAGCCAACAACAAATATACTTTTTATTCCTTGTAAAGCTGTTGTGGAGGTAGTTTTGATGCCTTGATTGGGAATCTGCCTGTGAACACTGAGGGTCCTGTTCCCCAGTTGGTTCTTGATTGATCAATAAAGATGCTAGTGGCTAATGGCTGGTTGGGACTTCCAGGTTCCCACAGCAGGCAAGTAGATACAAGAGGAGGGGAAAAACTCGACATGCTTCAGAGGGAGAGAGAACTACCAGCCCTGTGAGATCTCAGGTGGAATGGCCATTGGTCACTTCCCCAACTGGACCCAGGGTAGCAGGTGGGAGAAGATTAAAAACACAACTAAGTTAAGGGCATACTTAGAGGTGTTGAACTAGGACTAAAGGTAACTGAGCAACACCCAAGATCCACCTACCTGCCCCACCCCACAACAACTGAGGTTACATAGAGGTAATACCACGCCTAGATTGTAAGTGAATACTGAAGATTTGCACTCTGATCCTCATGCTTATACAGAAAGTACTCTACCCATTGAATCCTCTTCCCAGCCCCTAAAAATTCATTTTAAAAGATGAGACTGTGGAATCTATGTGTCAACCCACTATAATCACACTGCAAAGTATAGAATACAGGAGGTCCCAGAGCCGGCTAGCTAAGAGGTAAACTAGCTGAATCTGTAGCTCTAAATGAGAGACTCTGAATGCATATATAAGATAGAGGGCAATCAAGGAAGAACCCTGACATCAACCTCCACATTTTCCATGTACACTCGCACCCACGCACATACAAATACACATACACACTAATGAAAGGGAAAATAATCATTTTTAAAGGCAATATGCTAAATTATCTTTAAAGTAAATAGTTCCACATGTCTTCTATTTTAGTGACTTTTACAAATGACAAAGGCCAGGACCTACTTACATTGTTCTTACAGAATATTAAATGTCATGCATTCTGGATTTCCAGGTCTATAGCCACAGGATTGTTTGTCTTCTCTCCCTAAATTCATGCACTAAATCCATGCAGCAAAGCTTCTTCCCAGTCACTGTCCTGGAGCACATAAAGAGTGCGCATGTTTATATACGCACAAATATTTGTCCTTGTCTCACAAGCACAGAAAAACAATTAGAAAGTGGGGGCTTACCAGCATCCTGATTTAGAACCAGCCAAATTCGATAGCTAAATGCAAGAGCTTTGAACCTCATCCAACTCCTCTCAAGTTCAAATTCGCTTTATTTTAGACACATAAAAACTTCCTGTTTGGGGTAGAACCTTTTTCAAAGTGGAAAGCGTCTAACTCCTATCATGCAAGATACACTTAGTGGCAACTGAATGAGGAACATATGTGACATGTGTCTTGGGATATGCATATTCTCAAATGTCAGCAGGAAGGAGCTCTTCCAATTCCAGCTATGTTTCAGTGAGTGCTTGAAAAGCAGTTCATGACATTCAGAGACACAAAGATACAGTTGGGTTTTTCCATCCAGTAGATATCAACCACGATGTCCACCCCATTGGAAAGTCCCCTCAGTTTTTTGTAGAAACAAGAAAGATTTACTGACCAGTTCTTTAAGGGCTGGATGCAATGTTAAAACCAAAAGTCAAGAGCGCAGCAACAGAATCCAAAATGTGCTTTTGTGTTTAAAATTTAACATTTTTCTGCTATGTTGTTGCCAATGTGTGGCTCAGAGTGGAAAAGACACCCAAGAAGAATCAAATCTCACAAGTGCATTGAGAAGTCTGTAAGATCACTGATGAGGTGCCATCAACACTCTCATAGACATACAGAGTCACTTCTGACATAAGTCCTTGGAGCACCCAGGTAGGTTATGAAACCCTAATTCCTCAAGCCCTGGTAACCCACAGTTATGCTAATTAAGCCCAAATCTATTCCACACTAAATTCCCCAGACTCCCAGACTTCTACTCCAACCCCTCCTTAACTCTGTTTGTTTGTTTGTTGTTGTTTTTTTTTTTTTCGAGACAGGGTTTCTCTGTGTAGTCCTGGCTGTCCTGGAACTCACTCTGTAGACCAGGCTGGCCTCGAACTCAGAAATCCACCTGCCTCTGCCTCCTAAGTGCTGGGATTAAAGGCATGCACCACCACTGCCCGGCAGAAACACATATAAAGCAACATAAACAAATCTTTTAAAAAGAAAACAAGAGTGTCTTTAAAGACAGAATAGCTTCCTATTTATACTGGCAGTTTACTTTTAGGTATAGTTTCTTATAGGTATAGTTATACTTATAGGTATAGTTTCTCATAGCAGAAATTCTTACCCTAACAATAGATTTGGAGAGGTTTTGAATTGCTTAAGAAATGTAGACAGAAATGTAGACTTGTAGTAAAGTCTCAACATATACTTGATATTCTTGGCATGTAAGGCAATAATTTTTGCTTTTAACACTGTGTTATGTTGTGTTTTTTTTTTAATGTTTAAACATATGTTCATTTTAGCAAGTGTCCATGAATCATTGTAATGTTCACCATACCACTATCATGGGTTATTCTTTCACAAAATCAATCTATTTAAACTATTATTTTTAAATGAGTGCCTGCATAAGGTCTGAGCTTTTTCTCCTTGTAGCTATAAGGAGATTCAATGTGGCTACTACTAAATTATATGACCATCCACAGAGCTGCTCTGCACGAGTGTCAGAGTCTAACCTGAGACTACAGAGAAGCCCTGTAACCCTCATGTGAGTCTAGGCAGCCTTGGGGACTTACAGGAAGGATGCAGCTAAGGATGACCTGAAGAATATAAACTGTCAGGTTATGAAGGAGGATGTCTGGAGAAATAGCTGGGGGACACTTAAGCAGGGAATGGTGCCAGGGTCCTATAATTATGAGATGGGGTCATAAGCTGTCGAAATCTAAAGGTGATTGAGGCTAGTGTGTTTAATTTTCAGGTTTTCTATCATTGATCAGAACTTCTGTTTGTGAGTCCATGTGATAAGGGTTACCCTCAAAATGGCCAAGTTTAATTAAAAAAAAAGAAGAAGAACAAAACCTATTGGATTATTATTATTTTAATAATAATAATAATAAAATAATTAATAAAATACTAGATTCTGGGGAGGAAAGGGTGCGTGATAGTGTTGTTGGACATGAAAAAAAAAAATAAGTTCTAATGTTCTATACAGAGCGGATAAGTATGGCAGACAACAGCCAATTAAATGTTTCAAACTAGCTAGGAGACAAGATTTCAAATATCCCTGACACAAAGAAATGGTAAATCCCTGAAGTGCCAGGTAACCAGTTGTTCTAACTAATCATCACACGCCGTCTTCATCTGTTGAAATGTTCCATTCTGTCCCACGAACACATACAATTAGCATGACAATTAAAACGAAAACACAGGCTGGAGAACTGGCTCTGTGGAATGGGTACTAACTCCAGGCCTAGCAACCTAGTTTGAGCCCCAGAACTCACATCATAGAGATTACCAGCTCCTACAAGTCGTCCTCTGACCTCCCACACATGCACTGTGGCATCCAGTGTGCACAGACATATATAATTAGTTGGTTTTAGTTTTAATAAATGATTTTTAAATAACTACATATAGACATTTAAAACTCATTGGCCAGGTTGTGTCACATGCAATCCAATCCCCACTTGGTAACCTAGATCTACCACCCCTCCTAACACTATTATCCCTTCTTAGCCTGTTGGCTTAAGAGCATCAGAAGCCCACAGTGGCCAGAGGGCTGTCTGAGCTTCCAGTTCAGTGGAATGTTGGTTGTGTCTCCTGGCAGGAGCACCCCACCCTCTGTTTACAGTTACAATGCACAGATTTTCAAATATATACAGATACCCTGAATTCCCTCGTCGCAAAATCACACCCTTTGGCCAACATCTCCCTAGTGTGCCTCCCCACCATTTCTGTCTCACTTCTGCTTACTGGAGAGCCCACCTGGTGGTTATTAGTAAGTTAGGCGGCAGTTCAGAGAAATATAACAAAGCCATCCTGCATACGAACATACCCTTAGTGCGGCTGAAGAGAGACAGGGCAGGGACTCACATGCATCCTGCTCTGCTCAGCCCAAGTCTAGAGCAGAGCAGCTGTGGCGCTGACACACTGAGTACTGAGTGGAAAGGCAGAACTCTCTCCTAGAAATGGGGTGACAGGTTGTATTTTTCCCACTGAACAACTACAAGAGGAGTTTCATTTTACTTGTATGTATCAGTAGGAGAACTGCACAGTGGATTCCTAAACTCCAGGAAAGACATCCCAAGGCAGTGGTTTCCAGTAGAATTAAGAAGCTTCTGGGGTTGTGGGGCTGTGGGGCTGTGGGGCTGTGGGGCTGTGGGGCTGTGGGGCTGTGGGGCTGTGGGGCTGTGGGGCTGTGGGGCTGTGGGGCTGTGGGGCTGTGGGGCTGTGGGGCTGTGGGGCTGTGGCTCAGTGGTGGGACACTTGGTCAGCATGAGTGACCCTTGATTCAGTCTCTCACACCACAAACAACAAAGTCAAATAAATTACTAAATGATTTTTTTTAAACATTGAAATCATTTTTCCTAAGTTTTTGAATTCTGTCACCATCCCTCAAAAAAAAAAAATCTTTAAATGGAGGTATATTAGAGCTGTAAATGTGTTTGTCATTGTCTGGTCCACTTTGCGGCTATATAAAAATACTACTGACTGGGTCTGTCTTAGTTTGGCATTTATTGCTGTGAAGATACACGGTGACCACAGCAACTCTTATAAAGGCAAACATTTAATTGGGTCTGGCTTATAGTTTCAGCAGTTTAGTTCGTTATCATCATGCTGGGAAGCATGGCAGCATGCAGGCAGACATGGTACTGGAGAAGGAGCTGAGAGTTCTGCATCTTGATCCATGGACAGCAAGAAGGAGACTGGATCACACACTGGGCAAAGCTTGAGCACAAGGAGACCTCAAAGCCTGCCCCCCCCACCCCCCCACCCCCGCCTTGACACACTTCCTCCAACAAGGCCACACCCACTCCAACAAGGTCACACCTCCTAACAGTGCCACTTCCCGTGGAGCAAGCATTCAAATACATGAGTATATGGGAACCATACCTATTCAAACCACCAGTGGATCACTAATAAGCAGCAGGGTTTTCATTGTTTTGAAAGCAGAGCAGTCCAAGAGCACAGTGTGCATGTTTCTGTGTCCTGTGAGGGCTACTCACTGATTCCAAGATGGTAGCTTGTAGCCACATCCCCTGAAGAGGAACAGCAGAGGGCAGAGGGCAGAAAAGTGAGTTCACTCTCCAAAGGCCTTTTGTAAGAGCCTCATTCCTGCTCACTGGACCTCCCGACATAACTACCCAAAGGCCTTGGCTATTATAACTGTAATAGTGATAAATTGTCATTCTTGTAATAACTCATTTTTTTATTAAAAAAAAATGTTTCTGTATTTTATGTAGGTCTGACTTTTAAATTTGGATGTGTGTTTTTAAAAAAAATTGTCACACACATGATGACAATAAAATTAAATTTTAATTTTAATTAAAATTAAAAGCTTCAAACATCTTTTTTCAACTTAAGGCATAAACAATGGCTTAAACAAATTGTGACACTCAACACTTGTAGGAGTCACATGAAATAAGTCAACCCTACACATTTCTGGAGACAATGTTTTAAGTCGGTGATAATTTTAGACCTATCATTTTCTCTAAAAGACTATATCCTGAGATCATTTAATTTTAGAAAAAAGCCTAAGGCACCAAGATGCTACTCTATTTCAGGACTCTTCATTCTGAGAAACTCAGCTCAAGTGGCTCAAGCCAAAAGGGAGAAAGTACATGTTCACACAGGGGAAAATCACTTAGAGCAGACCTTAGGTGGATGCCGCAGAAACTCATAAATCTCCCCCCACTGCCCTCTCTCTCAGGCCTCCTCCCCATCCACGTGTTCATATATCTGCACACATGTGCAAATGCATGCACTCACCACACTCATTACTTTGAGACTGTTGGCCTCTGTCTTTGAGTTCCAGGAGAAACCAAAGAGGTGGAGGTGAGTTACTAGGTGCTAACCATGGAAAAGAGAAAAAGATGAGGGGTGCTAGGGGCCTTGTTTGTTGTTTGTTTGTTTGTTTGTTTGTTTGTTTTGTGACAGGTTTTTCTCTGTGTAGCCTTGGCTGACCTGGAATTTATTCTTTAACCAGGCTAGATTTTAACTCAGAGATCCACTTTTCCTCTGCTTCCTGAGTACTGGGATTAAAGGCATGAGCCACACCTCCTGGTACACCTGTACTTTAGGGGTATATGTATGTGTTGAGCAACTGTCTTCCAAACCAAGGACCTGCAATCTTAGTTCAACTGTGCCCTGTTACAAAAGGATTACCCTAGCTTGGTTATTGACTATTTGCACATCAGCGCAAAGGGTCACAATACCTTCACTTGGGTATCCTGTCTCTCTTACCGCCTGGTGTATTCAACTCTGCCTTAATTGCAGTGACCTGTGGGAAATGCTAGCATGCTAGCATACATAGACCAGGAGGGAAGAGGGTAGAAGCTCCATGTATGTGGGCCATTAGGGCAGGACTGTCCACGCTCCTGGAAAGTAAGCCCTCATCAAGGCTCTGTAAGAAGACCCAACTCAGTGATGGTTTTCCAGAGTTAACTTTGGCAATATCATGTCTCAGTTTGCTGGGACCTAGAAAGGAAGGGTAGATGTTGTTTAGTCTCCTTATGGGAAAGAATTTTAGCAACATGGGGACTTTGGGAGGTAATTAAGTCATGAAGATGGAGACCTCAGAAATAAGATTAGTGCCTGTGGTGGTTTGAATAGGTATGGCCTCCATAGGCTCATGTGTTTGAATGTTTGGCCCATATGGAATAATAATATTAGAAAGGGTGGACTTGTTGGAGTGGGTGTGATGTTGTTGGAGGAAGTGTGTCACTGTGTGTGTATGGGGGAGAGGGGGTTCTCCTATACTCATGCTATACCCAGTGTGATACACAGTCTCCTTCTGCTGCCTGTGGGTTAAGTTGTAGAGTCATCAGCTCCTTCTTCAGTACCATGTCTGCCTGCACACTGCCCTGCTTCCTGACATGATGATAATGCACTAATATAGTGTAGAGTGAAAAATTATAAAGACCATTTTATGAAATATATGTAGGCTTTTTCTTTACCCTAGACCTGAGCAAAAGAATGCAAGTCCCAGAAGGCGGAACTGAATGTAAGATTTCAGGCCTTTACTGTCACTGCCCCAGGACACATTCAAGGTGGAGGGCATTATCCCTGAATCAGAGGACACTTGCTGGATTAACATTCCTCAAGCCTCAGGGTGGGGAAAGCCCAAAGCAAGAAGACACATTCCTGACCACAGAGAAAGATGCAAGTCATCTAGGTGGGGCTATAGCCGGAACAAGTAAAAAATAGTTAACCTGAAATAGTTGGTAATGACAGGGTAGGGCACAGTGACATGGAGAAACTACATTTTTGAGAAGAATGAGTGTGCAGAGTGATTTTCACGTGACTCTAAATCATTTAGGGTGAGTTCCTCTGAAATGTTCCACTATTTTTATGTTATGTATCCTTGACAACCCCTCACCCCCCTTCCCACTCCCCTGGTTTGTGGTTTACTCCTTTAAAAACCCTCCTCAGACTGACTGGCTTTGTCAAAACTCTACTCCTGCGCGAGTGTGCAGTTTGGCCGCTGGCTGCCAACTCTCTTCCCTAATAAACCTCTGCTGATTGCATCCAGGTATGGAGTGTTGGAGTTTGTGGGTGGTCGAGACTTCCTGAGACTTGAGTGAGGGTCTCCCGAGTTTGAGGGGTCTTCAATAGGAGCTAAAGTGGGAGGAGTAAGGAGAGGAAGAGGAGGAGTAAGGAGAGGAAGGGGGAGTAAGGAGAGGAAGAGGAGGAGTAAGGAAAGGAAGAGGAGGAGTAAGGAGAGGAAGAAGAGGAGTAAGGAGAAGAGGAGGAGGAGTAAGGAGAGGAAGAAGAAGAGTAAGGAGAGGAGGAGAAGAAGGAAGAGGAGGAGCTAGGAGGATGTTCATGTATCTCTGGCAGTCAAAGGTAGTTGGTATATCTACATTAGGTATTGAATTATACCTCTAATTATATGGGCATCTTGTTATTGAGCATTACTAAATATATAAAGACTTTGATTAATATTTAAGCATTAGAGTCTCATTTTTCTACCGGGCCCGCACGGATGGCAGGATGGTCTGGGCAATGCCCAGCCTTGTGGAGACAGCATAAAAGATTGGCAGAGCTATCTCCCAGAGGCCACATGTTCGCCACAGCTAGAAACGTTCAGCCAGAAACACCAGCACTGCCATCCACGAGATGCATTGCCCAGACCATCCCGCCAACCATGCAAGCCAGCCTGGTCTACAGAGTGAGTTCCAGGACAGCCAGGGCTACACAGAGAAACCCTGTCTCGAAAAACAAAAAACAAAGCAAAACAAAAAAACAAAAAACAAAAAAACTTACAGGCCTGCTCAGGCCTAGGGGAAGGGCACACCTACCTAAGAGTGTGCTCTCTCACACTTCCCTCATCTGAGGATACAATGAACTAAGAAGCTGACCTTTCACTATATATAAAGCCTGCATCACTGTCATCTTAGACTTCACCCACCCTTCAGAACAGCAAAAGGTAAATTCTTGTCTGTAGAAGTCCATGACATCCTATAATAACACCCTAAATGGCTAAGATAGAAATTAAGTGGATTAAGTGAAAAAATTCAGCAAAACTAATTCAGTAAATGGTGAGCTAGAGTATCTATTATTGAAATTAAGCCATCAAAAAATAAAATTACAAAAATAAAAAGTTAATTTACAGTTTTTAACTTTTTATTGATTCTTTGCGAACTTTCTATTATGCTCCCCAATCCCTCCATATCCACCCTCCACCCTCTCAATGACCCCAAAGAAAACAAAAAAGAAAAAGAATAACATAAAACAGCTGACTGTGGAAGCTGCGGTGTGTCACAGTGTGTCGCACAGTATACAATTTGTCCACACTTCTTAGCTTTCAAAGGTTTGTTGCAATGACTCATTGGTCTGGTTTAAGGCCTCTGGCTTCTGCTGCGCTATCAATACTGGATCCTCACCAGGACTCCTCTAGGATATTTGTTGCCATGTATTATGGAGATCCTGCAGCTTCGGATCTGCAGGGCTGGTCCTTTCACAGCTCCAGCAGTTCACAGATGGGTTAGATGTTAGGATGGACCAACTCAAAGCCTGGGGAATTGGCTGTGTTGTTCGGTGCTAACTGTCCTGCACCTGTACATCAGGGCCAGCTCTCTAGCTTTGCCCAGGTGAGGGGGAGGTCTAGCTCTCTCACACTCACACCTTCAGGGCCAGCTCTCTCATACCTACACCACCAGGGCCAGCTTTACTGTGCTGCAGCAATCAAGGGGCCCCAAAATGGCCCCAGGAGGGATCCCAGACAAAGATGTCTGCATAGCCATTGGCAGTAATATGGGACACAGACATTAACACTGAACCCTGCTGCTTCAGGGCCATGGACCCAGACTTATTGCATAAGATAGAATAAGGGAGCCTCTTTGCTGAGCGGAGGTAGATGACAAACAGAAAAGAGTTCAAGAAAGCTAAAATAAAATGCAGACTGATGCTGTCTTTCACCTTTCAAAGGTGCTTTCATTGCCCTGTAAGACAGTGAGACAGGACAGTGGGACAATATTGTATTAACCTCGATGACCTTCTCTGTGTAAAGCTTAAAGTAAAGGGAATATCTTTGTGATACCCACTAGAATTGGACTTAGAGATATGATTGATCCTGGACTCTGGAAAGTCCTGGTAAAGAGATTAGCTTCAGTTTGGTGACATAGCACTCTAGCATGGGTGGGTCCATTTCTATTTCTAGCCCAATTTGCTAGGAATAGGCCAAGAGCCAAGACCAAACAAGTGCCCCTAGAACTTTTATTTGACAGAGAAAATCAAATGAGCCATTTGATTGAATTAATAAGTAATTCAGTGTTATTCTATAGTGACATAGAAAAGGCACTTGGGAATCCCTATAGCAATGATCCAACTGTGAAACTGGGCTGCATGCTCCTACCACTTACAGGCAACATGGAAAATAAAAGGTTCCCTGTGGTTATTAATGACTAAGGCAGAGCTTCTTTTTTACACTGGTGTTTTCTTAGCCAGCAAGTTTTCTTAAAGCATCTGTCTATAACACAACCCGTATGGATCTCTACTTAAGAACTTGAGGCATGCTTGGTGTATCTACTCAACAAGCAAGCTGGGCAGACCTGCTCAAACCTCTGAGGTCCAGGAATTCCATCTGGAGGCAGCGAAGACACAGCATCAGAGGATTGTCAATTTGCCCTTTACCCCACTCCTCTTCTAATATCTCAGCGCCCATAATCAGCTTGAAGAAGCTAATGAAGAGTCAGCGCCCCTATTCTCTGGGCTTGGGGACTAAGGTGGAAAATGTTGGTCTCTCTAGGGAAAAGTAGTGGTTTTGTCAGAATAGAGAGGATTAGCTAGGGTTTATTGCATAGCCATAACCTATTAGCAGAAATCTGTATAATTAATATCAAGATAAAGATATAAATTCTTAAATGGCACCAATTTACTTTGATTACAAATTTCAAGGGTTTCATTGGCATGAGCTTCTTAGTGATATAAGAGTGAGATGAATATTGTTACTCTCATAGGCATTGTACCAGTATAACACATTTAGGAATACAAAGCTTAGACCCAGTCCTTCTTTAACTTTTTTAAACTGATTTGAGATGGTCAGCCTGTGAGTTAAGGGACTATAGCAAATTCATGACTTGGAGTTTATTATAAGGGTGTTCCCTATGTTTTATTTAGAAATAGCTGAGTA
The DNA here is from genome assembly GCF_011762505.2 of Arvicanthis niloticus. NCBI lineage: Eukaryota > Metazoa > Chordata > Mammalia > Rodentia > Muridae > Arvicanthis > Arvicanthis niloticus. The sequence continues at coordinate 36,364 of NW_023046545.1, forward strand.
GAGTTAACAGGCAACAGTCCAGATTACCTTACATGGATAGCTGGTTTTCAAAACATCAGAAATCCTTATAATTGACATGACAAACATTTCAGTATTAACGTTCATTTTCATTAGAGACCTGTCTGCTCCGGACAGCTTCCTATATTGAATTCTAAGAAGAAATTGAGCATCCTTGGAGTTACTTCAGTTGTGGTGAGACAGCCACTAGGCAAGAATTGCCACTTTCCTTCTACAGACAAATTACTGTCCAGAAAAGGACACGCTTGCAGAATAGTCGACTGATTATATCTGCCTAGACAGAGTAATCAGCCCTTAATAATTCTGCAGCACTAAGGTCTGTCAGATGATCCTGGGCCAGAAGGCAGAAGAACAGATGCTCCAACATTTTGAAGTAGAGCGAGTGTCCAGGTGTTCAGAGGTCTCTATAAATTGGCTAAGTTTTAGAAGCTATGCTTTGTGCTTCCCACAATTATAGTTAACTCAGTCATTCTGGATTTCTGACAGGGTTGAAAACTTATTGCTATTTACCTTAAGAGAAAAGATTTGAGTGGATGGTCGGCAGCTGACATTCATCCTAAAACCAGGTTCAGAACTAAATGTTTTAGTTAGGATAGATGACAGAGGAGCTGGTTAGTCAACAAAAGGATGGACTGGGTATTAGGACTATCTTCTACCTCACTGGTACAAATTGGCATAATTATGCTCTAATTGTATTTTGAGAGAAAAGTTTCATTTTAACAGGAAGGGTGATGTGTAGGAGGAGCTAAGGTAGGAGGAGTACTGAGAGGAAGAAAAGGAGTAAGAAGAGGAGAAGAAGAAGGAGAGGAGAAGCTAGGTGATGAAAGAGAGAAAGAGGGGGGAGACAGGGAGGCAGATGTTCATGTATCTCCACCAGTCAAAGATAGTTGTTATATCTAGGTTGGGTAGTGGGTTACACTTCTGATTGAACAATACCAAACTTATAAAGCCTATGATTAACATTATTTTTTTAAAAATGTATAAATGCAAAAACGGAAAGGGGGCATGGGATAGGGGTTTTCTAAGGGGGGGAATGGGGAAAGGGGATGGCATCTGAAGTGTAAATAAAATATCTAATAAAAAATTATAAAAAAAAAAAAAAAAAAAAAAAAGAACTTGAGGCATGGAGCCATCGAGATGGCTCAACAATTAAAAGCATGTAGCACTCTAGCACAGGACCCAAATTCAGTTCCCAGCACATCTATCAGTCTTAACTACACATAATTACAGTTCTGGTGGAACTGACGCCTTCTTCTGGCCTGTTGAGGCACTGCATGCACATGTACAAACTCAGGAACAAATACACAATTTTCAATTTTAATTTTAAAGAATTTAGGGCAATTGTTAATCAGGTATGTTACTTCACCCTTGGAATCTCAGCCACTTAGGAACTGAGGCTGAAAACCTACCCTGGGTTGGAAGCCAAAAAAGGATCCAGAGTAAGGCCCTGTCTCAAAAATGCCAAATGATGAAAATGAAAAGAACTGCATACACTGTAATGGTCTAAGTGAAGTGTTGTATTCATAGTACCAAGCATCATAGTCTGTGACAGTTTTGATACAAGTTGTACATATGTTAGAAAGAAAAGTCTTCAGATAATACAAACAAACAAGTGATAATTACTGTATAGTCGGGAATCTTGGGCTGTAAGCACAGTGCGTGTGGGATTTTCATGCCCCAGTTCCATGTTATTATTTGAGCAGATTCTCTCTGCCCATATATCCAACCAACAGAAGCAGCCGCTCAATCTTAACATTTCTCTTATGCCACACCCATGACAAGTGCTGTCTGTGCTTCTGTACCTTACAAATCTTTAGGCCCAGCTGGGCGGTGTAGGTCATGCGTTTAATCCCAATACTCAGGAGGCAGAGGCAGGTGGATATCTGAGTTTGAGGCCATCTTGGTTTACAGAATGAGTTCAAAGACAGCCAGGGTTACACAGAAAAACCCTGTCTTGGGAAAACAAAACAACACAATAAAAGGCCTATTCCAGTTGCCAGATATATAGAATCATAAAAACATATGTATACTGAACTGCAGGACAAAGCCCTGCTGTATAAGTCAGAAGAGGCAGCACCTACTCAATCTCCTGTGACGAGTTCACTTCCTGCCCTCTGAAGTAACTCAGACTGCCAGGCAATTTTAAGGAAGTCAACACATGACAGAGTATCTTTCCAAACCACAGTACACATCACACGGGGTTTAACAAGATGACTGTGGGAAGATCTTTTGTAATGGTTGCACATTTATTTGTAATATGTAGTATGAAGTATCTGATACTTCAAATTAGTTTTCATGGGCATTTCTGATAAAGATCATTTAAATAGGCATGCTTAGTGAAGTTGTCCTTGTCATTTGTAGTGCTGGCTTATAAATAATGTGTGGGATGACATTCAGGCAGACCTGGACCTCACAACTTCCATCTAGACCCAAAATGTGGGTTACCCAGAAGCCACTATTGTTCATGGGTCCCAGTCTTTCACAAGCTCCACTTCTCTCCAAAGAAGATAGCAGGCAACTGGGGCGTTATCAGAGAGCACAGAGCACAAAATGAAAGCTCCAAAAGTCTCATCTGACTCAGCCTGGAAAGTCTGAAAAGATGTGCATTTCCACACAGAGTTCTAGTGTATAGAAATGGAACCACATTAGAATTGACCCATTTACTCACAGCCAAACTCTTGACTGAGCCCGGGGACCCCAGTGGAAGAGCTAGGGGAAGGGCTGGAGGAACTGAAGGGAATTGCAACCCCATAGGAAGAACAGTGTCAACTAACTGGAGCTCCCAGGGATCAAACCATGAACCAAAGAATACACATAGAGAGAGCCATGGCTCCAGCTGCATATGTAGCAGAGGATGGCCTTATCTGACATCAATGAGAGGGGAGGCCCTTGGTCCTGTGGAGGCTCGAAGCCCAGGCAAGAGGGATGCTAGAGCAGTGAGGTGGGAGCAGGTGAGTAGGTGGAGGAGCACCCTCATAGAGGCAAAGGGGAGGGGGTAAAGGGGGGATGGGACGGGGGGGGGTGGCTGTGGAGGGGAAACTGGGAAGAGGCATATCATTTGAAATGTAAATGAATAAAATGATTAATTAAAAAAAAAGAATTGACTCATTTGAGGAAATCTTTAACTGAGAGATGGAATTTGTTGAGCTGTGCTGCCCCTGCCCCCACTCTACTCAGAGATGCCATGCAGACTCCCTAAGTCACATACTACAACAGGCACAAGGCCTTAGAGCCAAATTCTGGAGGCCCCTATGAGGCAGGTTTAGCCTCTCTAGTTGATGCAGGGCATGTCAGGCGAAGCTAAAAGAAGAACGCTTGGATGGTGAGAGGCCAAGGGCATTAGCTAGATCCCAATTAGTGAGGAAACACCCTGCCTTTCCAAAACCCACTGAGGTCTCAATGGGATTATTCAGGCAACTATCAGCTCTGCTGTTCCATATAACAAGAAGAGACTAGCAGCGTGGGAACAAACAGCCAGGCTGCAGCGTCTGACGGGAGTGGGCCTGTATCTCTCCAGGATAACTTCAAGTGAGTCATTTAAGTTCTCAGGTCCTCAATGTTTCGTTTATATAAAGGGAGCAAACTTACTCTGCAAGCGTCTTCGTGGTACGTGACATAAGGTGGATTTGTACTTAGACATGGGGCCCGGCACGCAGCTAGCACTCCAGAACCACATGTTCTCAGGGAGCTGTCTGCCCCTCGTGAATAGGGCAGCCAGGCAGTTTGTCCAGCCACCAGGGCATGACTCACTGAGCCGAAGATATGGGCTTTAAGGTTTGACTGCCGATGGTCATTTAAAGACAACCACAACAGGAGCATCTGGTTTCAATTGAGGGTCTACTCTTGATGTCCTTTGAATCAGCTCAAGATTTCCCCTCCAGAACAATCCAAGGCTTTGTACTAAGTTTACAGTTTAAGGGGGGTGAAAATGCCCTTTATTTAAAACAAAATGCCATTGGCCACAGCACAATTTGGAAACGTCTAGCTCCCTGGGCCCTTCCATTAAGCACACATTCCAGACACTCACCTCTGCAAAGTACTGAAGATATTTGACCTTTCTGGCCCCTAGGACTTAACACACAGCAAAGCCTTGATGGAAAATACCTGCACAATTTACAGCTAGCGGTGAGCTGAGCCTTGTTTATAAAAAGATGCCTCCTAATGCTATGTCCATGTGCACTGGCTGGCTGGTTACAGAACCGTCCCGCCCAGCACCCTGACCATTACTTGTTGTCCTTTATCTAATTATGCCTTTAGAAATTATTAGAAATAAAAAGGCTAGAATATGTAGTATACAGGCATTTATTTTTGGGTTTTGTTGTTTTGTTTTTTGTTTTTTGATTTTTCAAGACAGGAGTTCTCTGTGGAGCCCTGGCTGTCCTGGAACTTGTTCTATAGACCAGGCTAGTCTCAAACTCAGAGCTCCACCTGCCTCTGCCTCCTGAGTGCTGGGATCAAAGGTCTTGCACCATCACTGCCTGACTCAAACTTTATTTTTTAAACAAGAAATATATATTGTGTCTAGAAAGCTTTTTAAACCAACTTATAATTCTAACCATAATATACAAAAGAATGGTTGGTCTTCTCATCCACACTTGGTCTTCGCCAGGAAGAAAGGCCAGCTTACTGTTTTAATTTGCTTTTCTTCAGTTACACACTGGCGAAGCATCTTTTCATTTTTGTATTTAGTTTTTTGTTTGTTTGTTTTGTTTTGTTTTTCAAGACAGGATTTCTCTGTGTATCCCTGGCTGTCCTGGAACTCACTCTGTAAACCAGGCTGGCCTCGAACTCAGAAATCCGCCTGCCTCTGTCTCCCAAGTGCTGGGATTAAAGGCCTGTGCCACCACTGCCTAGCTGTATTTGTTTATTTATGTATTCACCGTGTGGATGGATGCACATGTCATGTGTGTGGTGGTCTGGGGACCACTTGTGAGAGTCAGTTCCCTCAACCGAGGGGCTCCTGGGGATAAAACGCAAGTTTCCAGGCTTGGCCACCGGCACCTGCACTCACACCAAGTTATCTCACTGACCCTTGTCAAATGTCTTTTTTTTTTTTTTTTAAATATTTGTTGGTTTTTATGTGTATGTGTGAGGACATGTGTGTCACTGCACACAAGTGGAATTCAAAGATGACTCGCACTTTGTTTCCTTGTGTGTGTGGCATGGCCCAGCAGCTGCTGAGAGCTGGTCCTATCTCCTCCTGTTTTAACCTAGGAGTGCTTGGATTTTAGACACACACCAAGTCTGAGGTTGCTTCTGGGAAGACAAATTCAGGCGTCAGACTTATCTGCAAGCTCTATGAGCCATCTCCCTGGCCCAAACATCTTTCTTTTTCCTTTTTCTTTTTTTTTTCTTTTTTTTTTTTTTTATTTTCTTTTTTTTTTTTTCTTTTCTTTTTTTTTTTCCTTTTCTTTTTTTTTTTTTCTTTCTTTCTTTCTTATTTTTTTTTTTGGTTTTTCGAAACAGGGTTTCTCTGTGTAGCACTGGCTGTCCTGGAACTCACTCTGTAGACCAGGCTAGCCTCGAACTCAGAAATCTGCCTGCCTCTGCCTCCCAAGTGCTGGGATTAAAGGCATGCGCCACCACCGCCAGGCACAAACATCTTTCTTAATCAACACATAAAATTGTTCCTATATATAAGGCATTTTAGTGGGTGGGAGGGGGTGTTGGTTTGCTTCATTTCTGAGAATATGCTATGTAGACCAGGCTAACCTAAAGATACTCTTGATGATTCTGAGTTCTACACTTAAACTTCTCATAAACAATATTTATTTACATCCATCCTATACATCCTAGAAAATACAACTCTAAAAATGTCATCAGTCTTTAGAAAATCAATAAAGGGTCAAAAGGGAAATTTTACAAATTAAGTGTAGTGGTTTGAATAAAAATGCCCTCATAGGCTCATGTATTTGAGTGCTTGGTCATTAGGGAGTGGTGCTATTTAAGAGGGATTAGGAGGTGTGGCCTTGTTGGAGAAAGGGTGTCACTAGGCTTTGGGATTTCAAGTGTTCAAATGAGGCCCAGTGTCTCTCTCCTCCCACTGCCTTCAGATCTCTATGTAGAACTCTCAGCTGCCATGTCTGTCTTCATGCTGCCCTGTTCCCCACTATGAGGATAATTGACTAAACCTTTGAAACTGTAAGCCAGCCCCAATTAAGTTGTTCTTTTTATAAGAATTGCCATGGTCATGGTGTCTCTTCATAGCAACAGAACACTGATAAAGACAATGGTCCAAAATATCCACAAGGTTAATACACACACACACACGCGCACACACACACACACAGAGAGAGAGAGAGAGAGAGAGAGAGAGAGAGAGACCTTGTGAGTTCGAGGCCCGCCTGCCCTACATCCAGGTCAGCCTGGTCTACATTATGAGATTTTGTCTCAATAATAATTTAATTTAAAAAAAAAACCTTCAATAACAACCACAAAATGCATTCATTACAGTGGACCATAATGCATTAGTTATGAAAAAGCAGAGATGTCGTCAGGTAAAAATGATAAATAGTCCTTATGTATATAACTCAAGAGAGCATCACATCCACTTTTCAGTGCTTCAACACTGCTTGACTTAATTGAACATTTTGTTATTTTAGCTTTGCAAATTTAATACCAGTATACACCTGAAGAAAAAATGGAAAAATTACCTAATGTGCTCCGATGAATCCATATGTGATAATAGGACCCGTTTCTTTAAACTCTTGTCAGCAGGGCAGAGTGTGGTGCTTAAACACCTTTAACACCAGCACTCAGGAGGCAGAGGCAGGCAGATCTCTGTGAGATCGAAGCCAGCCTGGTCTACAGAACAAGTTCCAGGACAGCCAAGGCTACACAGAGAAACCCTGTCTCAAAAACAAACAAACAAATGATCCAAAAAAGCTCTTCTCAGCCAGGTGAGGCAGTGCATACCTGTAATGCAAGCATTCAGGACACAGAGCCAGCAGCTGGGAGTACAGAAACTGGCCTGGAATATATACACAAGCTGAGGGAACACATAAGCTAACCTGGGCTACAAGGTAACGTTCTTTCTTAAACAACAAAACCTCTTATGCTCTCATCCAACTACTGTTTCTAATATTGGCCAGACACACACTGGTGTGGTCACTAAGGACACAGAGGCAAACAGTAGTAGTTCTCACACCATCGGGCTAGCATCCTTGTAGACAGCATAAGAAGCACCATATGGTGTTGGTTCACAACAAAGGCCTAGTAGAAAAACAGAGTAGGTTGGGGATACACGGCGGTAGGGGCAGGGTAGTCCATAGGGTATCATAGACAGGAAACCTGCTTCGGAGAGGGGCATTTGAGCAGGAATATGAATGACGGTAAAAGGAATCTACACAGACACCTGGCAAAAGAATATCACCAGGCAAGAGGGTATCAGCAGCAAAGGCCTGGGAGGGAATGTGGGTCAAGAGCAAAGAAGACAGATAGAGGAGGAGAAAGAGGAGGAGGAGGAGGAGGAGGAGGAGGAGGAGGAGGAGGAGGAATACAATGGAGGGGGGAAGAAACCAGGTCACTGGGGCCTGGAAAGCCTTTTTTTTTAAGATGTACTTATTTCATATATGTAAATATCTGTCGCTGTCTTCAGACACACCAGAAGAGGGCATAGGATCCCATTACAGATGGTTGTGAGCCACCATGTGGTTGCTGGGAATTGAACTCAGGACCTCTGGAAGAGCAGTCAGTGCTCTTAACCATTGAGAAATCTCTCCAGCCCATGGAAAGCCATTTTAAAGTCCTTAGATTTTGTCCAAAATGACTGGAAGCCACTGGAGGACTGAGGAGAGGCAGGGACAGAGGTGGCGGTCTTTTCACTGGGGGGAGGGCAGAGGGGAGCGGGACTAATCCTGTGTCAAGTAGGGAATTTAGTCAACACATTGATTTGGTTTCTTTTTCTTTTTCTTTTTCTTTTTCTTTTTCTTTTTCTTTTTCTTTTTATTTTTATTTTTATTTTTATTTTTATTTTTCTTGAGATGCTTTTCTGGCATTTCTTTTATCACCCTGGTTAAGGACCTTTTTAGTTTTTAAATAGTTCAGCAACACTGGAACGGATGAGCTCAGTCAAGCGTCCAATCAAAGATGCATGTACTTCAGAATCGTTGCTTCGAAAGTTATTGTAAAGTTCACCCATCCATGAAATGTGAAATGCTTAGGTTGAAAATTACTTCCAGCTGCTTGTGAAGATATACCGGAGGTGGGGGAGGTGGGGGAGGTGGGGGAGGTGGGGGAGGTGGAGGAGGTGGGGGAGGTGGGGGAGGTGGGGGAGGGTGGGGGAGGTGGGTGTGCTGATGATGGTTCATGCATCCCAGAACCCTCGAGGCAAACAGCTGTGGTGAGTCTTAACAATGCTTCTTTTAAGAAAGCAAAGACCAGGGCTGGAGAAATGGCTCAGCAGTTAAGAGCACTGACTGTTCTTCCAGAGGTCATGAGTTCAAATCCCACCAAACACATGGTGGCTCACAACCATCCTATCTGATGCCTTCTTATGGGTTGTCTGAAGACAGGCGACAGTGTACTTACATATGATAAGTAAATACAAACCTTTGAGAGAAAGGTTTGCGACCAGAGCGAGAAAGGAAAAAGAAAGAAGGTGCAGCACAATGTAAAACCAGGCATGGTGGTACATGGAAGGAGAGGCTAGGGCATCAAAAGTTCAAGGCCATCTCTGGCTACACAGTGAGTTTGAGTGGAGTGGAGGCTGTGGGTGGGAGGGAGAGTCTGAACTTAGCTCAGTGCCCACCAGTGAGATGTAAACAAAAGCCAGTCAGGGTCGTGGTCTAAAAGACTGGCTCCTTATAAAGCGCCCAATCTTCCTTACGGTTAATACACTGGCTATGCTTCCAGACGTGCTGCAACCATTAAGAAAACTCACCACTAAGGATCCAGGATCACCTACCATCCTCCACCATTAGGTGCCTGCTTCCAATCTTTTTTAAAAAATAAGAAATAGACATTTGTATGTGTTTAAGACTCTGTGGATCTGGTTTTCTGTGGCTTGAGGGGAAAAAAAATTTTTTTTGAGACAAACTCTTTCTACATAGATCCCTGGCTGGCCTGGAACTTACTATACAGACCAGGATAGTGTGACTGCTTATATTCCAATGTTAATTGGATCCTCCAAAACTGTTTGCATGAGAGGGTCTCCATGGAGCTTCTGGGAACCTGTCCCCAGTTAATTCTGATTGGTAAATAAAGATCCCGACAGCAAATAGCTGGGGAAGAAAGACAGAGGCCGGATTTAGGATTCCAGGGCTTGGGACCTTGAGGAAGAGGAAGAAGAGGAGGAGACGCCATGGTTTAGGAGTGTGCAGAAAAGAGAAGCAGAGCCTCCATGTAAGGGGACCAAGAGAACACAGCCCAGAGGGTTGCTCGATTGGAGTTCAGAGCAGCCAAGATGGAACACAGAAATTAGTAAGTAGTAACTCAGAATTATTGGTGGGAGGTAGATTCTTACAGGATGGAGGTTAGACAGTTAACCAGCTATTGTGCTGCATAAGTCATATTAAAATATTGAGGTTGTGTGTGTGTGTGTGTGTTTCATTTTTTTTTAAGATAGGGGCTGGTGAGATGGCTCTGCAGTTGAGAGCACTGGCTGCTCTTCCAGAGGACCTAGGTGCAGTTCCCAGCAATCCCATGGCTGCTCACTGTTATCTGCAACTCAGTCCCAGGAGATCCAACACCCTCGTTTGCCCCCTAGCACCAGGCATGCATGCAGGCGAAACACCCATTCACATTAAATAAAATAAGTTGCAAAATAAAGACAGAATCTTGCCATGTATTCCAGGTTATCTTTGAACTCACTGTGTAGCCCAAGCTGGCCTCAAACTCCTGAGAGCAGTTATGACCTGCACCTCCACAGCTGGACCTTTCAAATCATCTAAGTGTCTAAATTCTAGGGTGCCCCAGTCCCACGGGGCATTGAACTGGGATCAGAAGACCTGGAAGAGAGAACTGGAGGACAGGGAACACAAAGAATGAGCGGCTTGCCTATAGTCTGATCAAACCGCTGATTTTCCTTTTTCACACAGGGGTTATAAACACATAAAGGCAGGATATGGGGAAGGGGATGACACAGGAGCGTAGGTGTTCAGGGGGAGTACAGATATCTTCCAGAACAGGGTATCGGCTGGGTGGAGGTTCAGGGAACAGGTCACTATGGCTCTGTCTATGATTCACTTGTTTCTTTTCTAAGCTGGTACTTCCCACCAACGCTTCCTATCCACAAGGTCTATGACTATTATCCAGGCTGGTGAATTTCCACCAAGGCTACTTGTTTACAAGATCCTATAGCCATCTGTTCAGTGTTTTTCCAAAGAGACCAAGACCTTGTATTAGCAGGCATGTATGTCAGGTCTATTGCTGATTTTAAGCCTTCACTGTATAAGCGAGGCTGCCCCTGACACTGGGGAAATAAAATGTCCTTGTTGCTTATAATCTAAAGTGAATAAAATACACCTATCAATGCTTAAAAGCACTAGTGAAATCTCACTTCATACCAACTAAATCCTTTCAGAGGACCACCAAGGAGCATCTCTCCTGATCTTCCAGGCATCCCTTCAATTAGTTAGTATTTAATGTGTTGTTTGGGGGGGGGGTCTTTATTTATTTCTTTGTTTGAATTAGAGTTTTTCTAATAGCCCAGGCTGACCCTAAACTCAAAATCCTTCTATCTCACCCTGCATATACCCTGTCCCCAAGAGCTGGGATTACAGGCATTAACCACTGTAACTTTGATTTTTTCTAACCTTATTCTTAATGATGGTTCTTAAACACTTAACCTCCCTTTTAGCTCATTACCTATCAGAGGTAGTGAGAAAGAAAGAATACAGGGAAAATGGACCTGTTCAGAAAGGTTCTTTGGAGCAATTCCCATCTGTGTTGTCTGGAAATCGGCAGTTCAGTTCACAGGTCAGCAGTGGCAGCTCGATCCACTCACAAACATTCATGGATACAGCAGCAGTCTGCTATGATAGAGTCAGGATAACAAACACAAATCAATAGTGGTGGCACTACCTAGTAGAGACAGCCAGGCCTCAGCCTCAGCTAGAGTCAGCAGAAGGGATCTGGAGGGACACACCAGGGATAGTTCTTAGGCTGTGCCTCTCTCAGGGAAGTGAAGATCAGTGAAGACTCGAGACCAACAACCAGCAAGCCAACCTCAGCCTTTGTCACTGTCCCTCAAGTCTTATCCTTCCAAACATTCTACCTTCCAAACGTCGCATGTCCTCCACGGGTCTTGCCTCAGCATGTGCATCTGACTCAGCTGACATCACTCTGCCAATCAGTCCGAGTTCAAGGAAGCAGCAAGAAACTGCAGCACACCACCAGAAGTTTTTTTAATGCATTTCTTTCTGTGGAGTCCTGACAAATGCAGCTCAACTAAGCAGTGTAAGACAGACCGATACATGCACATTGTTAGCAAAGAATCCTTCATCACGTATCCTTTCACGTGCTTGCTTTAGCAGAACATCCTTTTACCTGTGTCTGCTTCAGTGAAACATTCCTTCTCGTGTTTGCCCCAGCAAAACATCATTTAACACAAATGACTTTCCAAAGAACCTTTAAGCTATTACTTCCACACTTGGCTAAGCTTAATGGTTTTTTTTTTTTTTTTTTAACCTTTAAATGTCTATTGAGAGAGCCAGGTATGATAATATATGTCTATAATCTTATTACCTCAGCACGTAGAAAGTTGACGAAGGAGGATTTTGAATTCAAGAATAGCTTGGGCAAAATTCTGAAGAAAACAAGGAGGAGGAGGACCAGGAGAAGGAAGGAGAAGAGGAGAAAATGTCTATTTGAAAGGAAGTAACTCTAGAGCAAACTTTTAAATATGTTTCATTACTTACTAAAGTATTTCATATATTCATACAGTGTATTTTGGTTATACTCAACCCCACACCTCCTATTCCTTGAGATATTGCCTCATCCTCTCCTAACTTCATGCATGTTGTCTTCTTCTTCTTCTTCTTCTTCTTCTTCTTCTTCTTCTTCTTCTTCTTCTTCTTCTTCTTCTTCTTTTTCTCCTCCTCCTCCTCTTCTTTCTCCTCCTCCACTTTCTCTTTCTCCTTCCTTCTCCTTCCCCTTCTCTTTCTCCTTCTTCTTCTCCTTCTCCTTCTCCTCCTCCTCTTTTTCTCCTTGCTCCTGCTCCTGCTCCTGCTCCTGCTCCTGCTCCTGCTCCTGCTCCTGCTCCTGCTCCTGCTCCTGCTCCTGCTCCTGCTCCTGCTCCTGCTCCTGCTCCTGCTCCTGCTCCTGCTCCTGCTCCTGCTCTTTTTTAATAACCCACAGAGCCCAAGCTGGATGGTGGTGGTGTGCACCTTTAGTCCCAGCACTTGGGAGGCAGAGGCAGATGGATCTCTGTGAGTTTAAGGCCAACCTGGGTCTATGGAGTGAGTTCCAGAAAAGCCAGGGCTACACAAAGAGACCCTGTTTGGGGGGAGAAAAAAAACAGAGCCCAAAGTGTTCTGCCCATATACTCAAAAGTACCGGCATCCACAGGACCATGACTGGCACACCAAGCTCCACACCCCTAAAGAAAGCTGCTTCTCCCTCCTCTAGCGGCTATCAATTGTCAGAAGCTCCTCGGCTCTCTTGTCCTTGCCATGGGAGGACTGACCCCAACCCTGTGTGCTGTAATGCTGACTGGCTTGATATTGTACAGGCTTTGTGTTTGTGAACAACCACAACTGCCGGCAGTTCATGAGCACCACTGTCCTGTGGTGTCAGGAAAAACTTTTCGCCCTGTGCTTCCAGACTCTACCCTTCCATTTCTAGGGAGTTTACTGAGTGAGAAGTGAGCATTCCAGGAATCTCTGTTGTCGGCTTGCTGGCTTCGAGTTTTAATACATTGATAACAACTAGTCACATCTTAGCCCTTTTGTACTTCCTGGTGTGTGAGGAAAGAGTCTGTGGGGTGGATGGAAGTGGAGTCAACAGGAGAGTTCATACTTAGCATGTCTGAGGTTCTGGGTTCATCCAAAGAGGACCCTAGAACCAAGAACGTCCATTTTGACTGGCTCAGGATGAGAACACACAAAAATCTAAGTATAAAACATGTTACATGCTTTCTCTCTACTGTTCTTTGTGCCAAGATAACGACTTCTCAAGAATTCCAGAGATAATGTTGTTGTTAGCCCGGAATTCTACCTGGTCTGTATGATGAAGAGACTGTGGTGTCTTTGCCCCTCTCTACCCCTCCCGGCTGCTCTCGTTTGTGCCATCTGTAAACCATTGGTTTCCTAACTGTGAATCACTGTGTTTCACGGCTCATGTTACTGTGTTTCAACTTGCAGCCTCTTTCCACCCCCATGCTTACATGAGGAATAAGACAAAGTAGGAGGCCAGTTGGAATTTATTTTGCTGTCTCCACAGCAGATGCTAAATCCAAACTTTTAAAATAAAGAGATTTTTAGAAACATTAGCTTTTTACTCCAGAACAACTGCCCTATTCTTCCCTGAACTCATGTTAGGTCACAGGCCTTGGGTGGAAGTCTCTTTGGTCTCCTGTCTCAAGGTATAGACGTAGCTGTCTGTTGCCGCAGACAGACAGACAGACAGACAGACAGACAGACAGACAGAGAGACAGACAGACAGACAGACAGAATATCCTTTTAGCTAAATCAGTTTTACAAACTAGGATAAAGAGTCGTTTGAAAGTATGCCTGAAGGCACACACCTGTAATTTTAAGGCAAGAGAATCAAAAGTTCAAGGCCAGCCTAGGCTACATAGGGAGACCCAGTCTCAAAGTAAAAAAGAGGACTGGAGAGATGGTTCAGTCACTAAAGGCTAGGTTCACAATCAAACATCATTAAAAAGGGGGAAAGCGTAGAGGCACAAATCAGTGTTTGCCTGACATACGCAAGGCCATGAGTTAAATCTCCAAAGGAAGATTTTTAAAAATCTCTCTCTTTCCCTTTCTTCTTTCTCTTTCCTCCTCCTCCTCTTCCTCCTTTTTTCCCCTCCTCCTCTTCCTCCTTCTCCTTCCTCTCTCTCTGTCTCTCTCTGTCTCTCTCTCTGT